>NC_052142.2:3142844-3455513 GCF_016086655.4 Lepeophtheirus salmonis | reverse complement strand
TGACATAGAAGGAGTTTTTGATCATCTTCCTTTAAAGCTATAGAAGACGTTTTTGTTAAGTTTGGCACTGATCATTTTACAAACAAATGTTATAAGTACTTTTTGAAAAATAGATTGTTTAGAGATACAACTGGGACTCCAATTCATTTATGCGTATTGTGGGATCCCCTGGAGAATATTAGGAGGAATATGGAAGACTCAGCCTAATAAAAAAAATTACTCAACATTGCAGCTGCTAAGAAGACTGGGTATTTTAATCACGTTGTTTAAAACGGCCAAACAAACTTTACATAAAAAGCTAGTTAAAATTATCCTTCCTTTTTGTTGACAGATGACGTCAGGTATACAATTTGCGTATAGGGTATTGGTGAGCCTCTAGAGTATATTTGCAACTATACATAGTAGTCCAACGGGTTAAAACGACAGTTCTTTCAATTAAGTACTCAGATTTTTTTATAATTCACTCTTGAACAATATTTGAAGTATGAAATTTATAAAAAGACCAAACTAGACTTTTGAGACATCTTAGTGATTTTGTTGATCTATGAAAGAACTTTTTTTTTCAATATCGCCAAGTAGTCGACCGATGTTAATCGGTATCCTTTATCAAACCAGATTGGTTAATGTTTTACTACAACAAAAATCATAATACTGATGCAGGATATTTTATCCTTTATTTGTGGTTAATTTCATTAGAGCCCTTTATTTTTCCAAAATGATCGGATCTATTTTGAATGTCTTCTCATAAAAGAATCAGTAAACAAATCTTCTATTTTGCTGAGTAGAATCCAAAAAGGATAGATCATGTTCGAAACAGAATTTTCTGTGTCTTTGAGACAAAAAGGGATTTTCCAAATATCTCAAGGAATTATCCCTAGCACCTTTAAAAGAATTGAGTACAGTGGTTTTTCAGGGTAAATTTAGTAATGGACATTTCTGGAATATATTTAAATACATTTATTGGTCTAAATTAAGATCTAACTATTTTCAAAATATCTTATTTACCTGAGAATTTGACAAGTCTCAGAATAGAAATCTTTTTCTCTGCTTCCAGGATCTGTCTCACGCTAATGTAGTAGATACCTCCACTTAGTTGGCTGTACCAGCCTAGCCCTCATTCGATGGGATCACACTGGAACATGCCGAGGAGTACATAGGAGAAGATACTCTGCCAGATCTGCTGCAGCAAGGCAAGTCTACTTTGTTGCTAGGAAGGTGCTTTACTGTTTTGCTACTCGATCAGAAATTTGACGAAATCTCTCAAGAAAGAGAGGCCAAGTTTATTCTTCGCAGAGATTGGTTCCAAGCTCCTCTCTCTTTTCGTAGTCAACTCTAGATGTCTTGACGTTTAAGATATTCAACATAGTTCTGATAAACTTTGAAAATTCGACAGTGTCTTTAAAAACTCCGGTCTGTTGTCTCTTTTGGAGTAGTACTAAAGTGCTGCAATTGATGATTCGTGAAACACAGCATGCTGCTGTAGCTAATTGAACTGTTGAACCCTATGTTGATATGACGTGATCAGAGCTTGAGTTGGCCTTGATGACGCTCTACGAGTTAAGAGGTAGTTGGGACAGTTTGGCCATAGGGATGGTACTACATCTAGTTTGAGGTACCTGTAAAAGAAGGGCAGTTATTAGTTAACGCATCAAAAGTGAGCAGCTGTCTTACCTCTTCTTTAGACCCTTGCCATGGATTTGACTTCTTTTAGACTCACAGATGAAATCAGAGTCGTTGAAATGCAGGGAACACAGTTTTGTACTTTTGGATGGTGCCTAATCTATCTTCTTCAGATATGTTTCTCTTGGAATGGCTCTGAGCCTGGCGGTATCAAGTCCGGGGTTTCTCTCTTAGTTTGGCCACAGATGGATCGTAACACCAGAATGTTGTGGCTCGTTGTCATACACTGTTGTATACCCTGGAACACAACACTTAGTGGGCATGATTGGAATTAAAAAACCCAATAAAGATGGCTTCCACAAAGTAACTAATAGTCATTTCTTATTATATTACCAAACACGTTGCATAGTTTTTGTTTTTTTCAATATACCCATGTGCCACGTGTATTTGAATTCATGTTTACGCGTGACCGGTCCTGCTTACAGCAATTCTTGGTTATTGCCACACATATTATGAACCTGATATTAAAGCTTTGACAGCGGTAGTACCCATCATAAAAAAATAAAGTGAATGTTGTCTTCTTTTGTATTTAGTTTTTTATGAGGTGGATTGATGTTTTATATACTTTGGTCTATGTTACAATCAAAATAATTTAAAAATATATGTAATAAACTTATTACCAAATAGATAGTAAAAAAATATGTTTCAGAATAAAACAATGGTCTTCACCAAATTCAACCTAACGAATTTCCTAGAAGTATATGTCTTCTACTATTTGTTTTAAAATATTATTCTTAGTAAAATTTTTTTTTTTGATGAAGATATAATTTTCTTGAAAATAGACGTGTTGTTTTTAACTTTTGAAAAAAATCAATAAGAAAACGTACAAATGAAGCGATACAATGACTTTTTTTACACTTCGATGCCTTATAATCACAACAACCTTCTGGAACGGATCCATTATTCACCATATGGATAGATTTTAAAGTAATGCACTTATAAATAAACCTTAGATCAATAAGAGTAGTATTTATAAAACTTATGCGTTTACTACATAGCAATATATTTTAATTATGTAAGGTAAATCGTAGTAAAATTAATGAATTAATTATCAAATATATTATAAAGCTAAACAGTCAATACAAAATAATAATCAATGAAATACATAAATAGATATATAAGTACATCACAACATTATATACAATTATTATATAAGAAAATAATTTTAAGAATTAATGTCATATTAATTTGCTTTATAATTGGCAATGCACTTAATCTATCATATAGTGTCAATAACTACTGAAACAATCATTTTTATATACAGTTTTGTAACATTGTTATTAAGCAATTTTATGACTACAGTTTATCACAAGAACTGAAGTGCTAAATTATTTTATTTATTCGTCCTTCATCCCAAGATGTAGCTTGAATGTAAAAAGTTTCATTGTGCTTCTTATTTTTGTTTGCTTATAAATTATTCATAACACTCATTCCAAAACCTTGTATAATACTACTGATCCAAAGAATATAAGACCAATTATATTTTTAGAGGTACAAGCAAGGAATCTCTACAGAAAGTAATAACGACTTTGATCTGGGTTTTGCATACGATTGATGAAATATACGGTCAAACTAAAATAGGTGGTATTGTTACAGGAAGTTCAAATATCTGAAGTGAGGGAAATCTGTTCTGCCGTTGCTAATTTACTCATGAGATGAGTCTTCTTTCAGTAAAACTTAAGAGGGAGAAATTTATTACTAAGTATCTTTCTATTAGGCAAAACATATCCTAGATCAAGATTTGGCGAATAAATTTCGAAATCTAAAACCTTCAACACAAGAGAAAGGGCGTAGATCTTTGATAATCATTTTTAAAACAAGATTGTCTAATTTCTTTTGGATTGCACGAATTTTTGACGCGACAGATGTATTCTGATATATTAGGAAGCTTATTAGACTCTTTACTAAACTCCGCAAGATTAAGAGGCTTGAGATGTTTCACTATTTCAGAGGTACTCCCAACATGCCCTTATTTTTATTTTTTATTGCAGAAATGACAAACCACCTTTTTCTCCATCTTGGTTTTGTAAAAAATAAAGGAGCCTGACTTCGGGGATACTGCTCTAGAAAAAGAACTCCCTTTGTTCTTGGTAGTTGACGGTTCCTCTATGGATTTAAAAACGTCTACGAATAGTTATTCAATAATAAAGAAGTACAGACAAAGTAATAACTTTCATTATCCTTTGATGATTGCATTGGGAGGCAATAAAATACAATATAATAACAATAAAATCATAATTTTGACTCCATTCATAATTATCAAATCATCCTTCCGTACTACTTCCAGGTCTATCCAGGTACATGCACTGGCAAGACGAAAAAGGATCCCACTCTTCCTGACACTTCATCTCATAATATAAAATATACCTAGGCAAAGCTTATTTTTATTGATGAAATGAAAATACTTAGGGTGAAATATTTATATCGACTAAACACAAAATCTATATACCGTAGAGTTGTAATCATATAATAAACTGAATAAAATAGCAAGGTTGCGTTATTTCAATACAAACAGCTCTTCTTTTATTGTCTAGAGTAGGATATGCTACAGTTTTCAAACATAAATGGAGTAAAAATGGTATCTTCCTCAGAAAATAAATAGCCGTATTCTTTTGATAAAATATTACTCATGAAGAGTTTTTACCCGCCAAGTTTCTCATTTTACGGTAAAAATGCAGGTATATTTTTCTTTGATTTTTCAAGTACGTGTCCACAGGTAAGAGTATTACCCGTACCCATCTCTATTCTGAAGTAAATCCCCTTATTCAGAAAGTCTTAAATAAGTATACCTTCTGTTTCAAGATTTGTAAAAGTTTCTTGTAAAAATTACAAATTTATTTTTGTTGAAAGACTTCCACGGACTGGATCTTCAAGAATTTGCTGTCAATTTTCAATCACAAGGCTGTCCTTTTGATTCAATTCATATACAATTTTCTTCATCGGCTGTGTAGTACATGGTAGGCTTGTCCCATAACCCTTAAGAGATTCATGTTAAATTGTGCAACATCCAATCAGAGTTAGGAAAAAATTGGCTAAAAAATCTTTCACCTTTGTTGGAAGATTCAAGGGGATTATAGAACAGTAACTTTGTCCCAAATTTCCTGCTCTTTTCATTAGGTGTTAACGGAATCTGGCTCCCAGACATATCTGAATATGTAATTACATAGATAGTTTTTCCTCCAAAAAGAATAAGTTTTTTCCCCATTGTTTTCCCTCCTAATGTAGGAGGGTTTTTGCAAGTGACTTTTCCCTTCAAATATATGATCAAAGTTGCTGTGTAATCTAACTAGATTCCAAATTTTATCTACCTATTTCATACCAGACTAAAAAATGAGCAAGTTTTACAAAAAAAAAAAAAAAACCCGGCAAAATAAGTTGTTTCTACGAGAAAGGTCAAAATGAGTAATTTTTTGGGCGATTGAGCTCACAAATACTAATTCTACTAATTATTAATTAACATATATATTTTATATTTCACATCCAGAGCCTTTAAAATAGATACCCAAAGACTAAAACCGAACCAAACAAAGATGGTATAGTCGATTTCTTCTATAGGTGGGAATTTATCAATCCATATAGATATATAACAATCAATATAGCGCATGGTTGAAACTTTGACAGGATCCACTAACTTTTAGATTTATATTAAAGTCTCTTGATGTTATGTACAAGTTGTAATGTCTGTACAAATTGCAATGTCTGCACAAGTTAAAATAGCAAATTGTACAAGTTGTAATTTCTTCGTATTAAAATGCATTATTTAATTGTATCATTGAGTATTCTAATTACAAATTTTACATTGATTACTATCATATAATTTTGATCTATTGAAATTATGTGGTTATTATGTAGTTATGAGTAATATAACTGTGGGCATTTGAAATTTATAATGTGTCTTATAAAACTTATATTTTATTAATTTGTAATAATGTAGTCAAAAATTATCCATGGAATATTCAATTATTGTATGATCCTCATCTCAAATACTCGAAACCCTTCATCCAAAATTATTCATCTCATTTTTTGGTTGCAACTTATAAAATTTGCTAACAAGTTGTACTTGTACAAATTCGCAAGTTGTTCACACATTTATAACAAATAAATGTTTATTATATACTACTACAATATTAACAAAAAACGAATATTTATAACAATTTCAAATTTAGATTTGCTTATAATGAGGTAATTGCTAAGACTTAAGATCATTTTAAATTAATTGGGAAGTGGGCTTCTATGTTTTCCAAGAGCTAAAAACAAAGGAAGATATTTCTAAAGGACTTATAACTTTATCATCCATCTCAAGAAATTCTCAAATTCTTAAATCCATATTTCACATGGGACGACTAGATGAAAATTAATCATAATAATACTACCAACCCTTATAAGAGAGTAGAGTAGACTTCTCCTTTTGGGAAGGAGATTCCAGAATCAAAGCAATTAAGAGATCCGTTTAAAGGGGGTAGGGAAGCTAATTATTTAAAATATAATTAACAATTATTTTATTTGAACTTGTACGATACACGATATTACATTATCAAATACGATATTAGTTATATTTGATAATTAAGGCGTAAGACGTCATGAGAATGTATTGAAATTGTAAAAAATATTTAAATAACATTGTCTGTTTGTTGGTACACCTCTATAAAAAATGGGAACACTCAAAAATACAAAACCAAACAATTAGGTATTTTTCGAATAAAACAAGTGTATATTTTTCGATAGTGTAAGTTATAATATTCCTTATCTCTATAATTGATAAATAGTTTATAAGGTTCTAAAGAAGAGTGTCATTTTTCATTTTTTAAGCCTAAAAAAAGGAAGAATATAGAGATGAAACAAGATAGACTATCAATAAAAAAACTTTGATACTCATGGGCTTTTAAATAAGTTTTATAAATGGTTCTTTTAATGTTATGATTGTCTTAATGGTGAGAAAAGGATTCTGAACGATAATAGTCCCACATTGCTATAATCCCAGATATTTCAGAGTTTATATGTGTAAGAGATAAACTGAAATCTATTTTGGATTTTGCAATCAAATAAAAATTCCATCATTGGCTTAAATTCAATAGAATTTTTTTAGTTACCTTGTCCAGTGAGTACAATAAAAATGGAGAATGCACTCTTTTCTACATGTTTTTTTTAATACACTAGTACACATTCACTTAATTTTCCACAATGTCCCTAAATAAATTTATTTTCAAATCTTATTACCGTTTGAATAATTTATGTTGTAGAAATATACTAAAAGTTAAGATTTATAATATAAATCGTTTTTGAATTCTAAGAATGATTCAATTCGTTCTGTTACCCCAACACAAGAATCAATATAAATTAAAACACAATACATCTTAGTAATTATAACTTTACATTTATAAAATATATTACATAGAAACCCATACAAAATACAAAAATTACAACAATGTACTTAATTTTTTAAATTGTTTTCCCTGATTCAATATATTTTGGCTTTCTTCGTTTGTTCGAATGAAACTGACTATTCATATCCTTAATATAACTTTTTGAAAATAAATCAGACAATTTAGAAGTAACAAAATTCAAATAAGTTAAAAATTCATGGACATTAGCAAACTTGGTGCAGATAATCCATGTCACATAATCTTGACACATCAGCATTTCTTTTAAACAAAATATAAATACATTTCTATAATCCTTATTAAAAAAATATATATTTTTAACATCACAAATAAATATAAACTTCAGTAAATTATTAATATGAAATACAGTCAGAAACATAAAATCACTCCGTCTCACAAGTCCACCCTATTAAGTTCATTAAAAAAAGAATCAATAATTTGATGGCTACCATTTTCATCGATTAAAATATTAAGATGACATGAGCTAAGCATATCCCTAGAACATTCATTTATTCCTAAAATAGTTTTGCATAAAAGAGCTCCAATGATATATTGATATACTGATTTTGTTTTTTTCAATAGGTTGAGGAAATAAGACTTGGTGAGAGAGTTGATGTGTATAATTGATTCCTAGGCCCATTTCTTTTTGATACATTTCGACAACCTGGTGAGAATGAGCTTCCAAGTGTTCATCGTGGTGTTCAAAGGATGGAAAAGCTGTTTTACTATGTTAACTATTTATTAGGTTATTTTAGAAATTTTTGAAAATAAGGATTGAATCAAATAATAAGAATATCTTTTCTTTTGAGATGGAGAAATAATTTTAATATGTTGTAGGATAAAACAATTTCCTAATTCGTTCCTAAAAATTAATGGTTGATCGAATGTCCATCAGTCAGGATGGAGGCTGGTCTAAATCTGACGTCAGTAACAGGTTTAAGAACTTTGAAGAACCATTTTTTCATGACTTTCGAATCAATTCTCGATAGAGGAACCATTACAGCTACGTGTTATACTTGCCCACGACAGTTTTTAATATAAAACAAAGATTGTTTTGGTCGATCCGTTATCTTCATATCCGTAGAATTTTCTGCCTGACAATGCAACTATTTGAGCAGAAAACACCTCGTCTATGATGATTGAGACATTTCTGTCCTTAGGATCGAGCTAAACTATTTAAAAACTCAAATAATCAGATGTTGAATTATCTATTCCTGCTTCCATTGATAAAATGCTGTTGAGTCTTTTGTGTTTTTCAGAAGGCTAAACAAATAAGCCGGACGAAATTATTTGTCGATATAAACTCAGACTTGTTGTTTTCCATAGCACGTACATTCCTAGAATTAGTGGAGAACATATCCTTCCACATGGATTTTTTGAATGAAGGAATAGCTGCTATTTTATAAATTCAAAGTGACTAATTTTTTCCTTGAAGTTATTGAGGGCACCTATAATATCCTCTTAAGTAAAGAATTACTCCGTTCCTTCTTTATAACTACTAGAATAGGCTGAAACATTGTTCAAATTTTGATCATCAGGCTCAAATTCATGAGCAAGAGATCTTCGCTTGACATTGGAATTGCAATCAGGACAGCAGCAATGCATTTTGTATGATCTAAAAAATAAAAATTGCTTGTATTAATTAAATATATAATGAGAGTCGTGGAGTCGGAGTTGTAAAAAACATCATACGACTCCACAACCATCTAATAATGAGTGAAGTGTGACTGAATTATCAAAAATAGTTATAATTCCAAACATTCCAATATACTTCGTAAGTGTAGTACTAGTAGTAAATAAAAGGCCACAGGGCAGGATTTATCATAATGACAGAATGGGCTGAAATTCTAGAGCCCCTCACTGCACTTACTACATAAACGAATCCTCTCGAGTAAAAACATCAGGATACTATGAATAAATAAAAAGGAAACAAAACATAGATCTACTACTAAGGTAGTAAACAAAAAACAGTACGCTCTCCATCTCTATAGTACTCCCTGCCTTGTGTTATTGTCCTAGCTTACAATGCTGTTATTACACCATCTCTAAAATGTATTTTATAAGAAACATAATTAATATCTTTTGACCCTATCAACCAATCTAGTTTAAACTTTGAACATATGGACTTATTAAATTCATAACTGCAATGAAGACAGATGATTCTAAAAGAAAAAATATTTTTTTTTAATATTTTAATGTAAAATTATGAAAAACAAAAGACTTGACTCTGTGAATCATGGGAAACGATATTGCCAAGATTGCCTGAGGATGAAAGAGTTCAAAAATTCTATAGATCTTTTATACATCATAGACTACTTGTTTTGGGAAAATATCATTCACAATCTTTTGCGTACAAGACTGTTGATAAGTAAAAAACTATCAAAATCCATTAGTGACAAAAATAAAAATTACGTCAACATCCCTAAAAATTGTCATGAGTTATTTTTTTTAAGGTATAAAGATAGTTATCTACGTACTATGTCTGATGTAATGTCAAGTATTGAGTTTGGTGGATTGGATCTACATGAAGCTAAGGAAGTTCATTTAAAAATTATCAAATTTTATTTTGTTTTGATGTAAAGACTTGTTAATTTCTTTGTCTTTGATCCAAATTCTTTTTTGTAAGATATAAGAGTTTGAAGGATTGAAGAAGTATTAGTGAGCACAGTGCTAGGATTGACTATATTACGATAGTAAATCCATTTTATTATTTCCTTCTTAAAACTCCTCCAAAAAAAGGGCTAACCTTGAATGAAGAAGGAATAAACTGGACTCGAATGGCAATTTGTTATGAAATCCGGAAGCATATTAACTGGGAATATTTGTACTTAGACTAGTAAATGTGGCTACAGCTTTTGTTCATTTCACGTTCATTATGGAGAGCCTTTAGGCAGTGAAAATAATCAAGAATCTATTATCCTTTATGAATAACTCTAGAAGGATGTGGACTTATCTGCTTACTAATATATCCAGGCTCGTACCCGTTCACTCTTTTTTCATTAAAATCATTAATTTTGAATGATTTACTTATTTATATTATTATAAATTGGGATCTTACAATTTAGAGAAAGAAAATACACATGGCACGTTCCTACAAAATTATAAATTGTGTGGTTAGAAAGGAATAGAGACATTAAGTCTACACAGTGCCTCTATTCTGTTACATTTATAGGGTTGTGGGAATCGTGTTTTGTGCAAGCGCGCCCGCAAATACAACTCCACTAATCTGGTTCCTCTGTTTTCTTTCGGCCATAAAAAAACCCTTTATTCATAAATCATACTTGATGGCCGATGGGTAATTTCGAACATACTTATAAGATATCTCAATTATGATTTTTTTAACATTTCAACTTATCTGAAAATGTACTACATATAAAAGCTTTCCTTTGTCAAAATATAGCTTTACTTAGTACTAGTGACTCAAAATAGCATTATCCGGAAAATGTCTTAATGTTAATCATAATTTATTGTATGATACAAACAGTATTAAATATTAATTGTCATAATATAAAACTTTGGTATGTTAATATAGAGAAGAACAAATAAAATTATTTGATGATGCAAATAAAATATGTGAAGGATATATTAATGGAGAATAGTAGAAACGGCGAAGAATAATCAAAATTGTCTAAATGATTTAGTATAAAAGTGTAACGCAAATACAAAGTCATGTGGATACAATATATATCGAAGAAGTCAAAACTGTAGGAGATCGTGGAACAAGAACCAAGAAAGACAGTGTAGACAGTGTGGTTTCCAATTGCCTCCTAAGAATGAGAAAGTTTGCCTTCCAAAAAGCGTCGAATGCACAAGATGTGGTAAGAGAGGCCACTATGCAAAAGTATGCAGGTATCTAAAAGAAAGCTCTATTTCGATCATCCTCTCTATTAAAAATTTGAACTTAACAAATTACCCATCGATGCATTGAATGTCCATGGAAATTACTTCAAAAATATAATAGCTACATATGATAGTGGTGCAATTGTATCTGTCGCTGGATTAAGAGTTCTCAGTAAATATTGATTCCAACCCATTTTTAAAGAGCATCGTTTAGAATATATTTTCAACTTAAATTATTTATTTATTTACACATGAAGGAAGAGGGATTGTTGTATATTATTAATATATAACTTCCCTATAAATAACTTCATAAATTTATATGATATTCTGTAAATTTATGCAACACAAAATATATTGTTAGTTAGAAAACATCAAACCCATCATTAAAGAAAGTGTACTCATTACTTCTTAGTGAGGACTGACCATAAAGGATGAATAGATAACTTTGGCACGAAATCTAAAGAATAGAAATGAGGCAATTAAGTAACAAATTATTTAAAAAATATTGGTAATATTTACGTGTTGGCAATTAAATGATAACAAAACATTAATTACATTTGGTGATTAACAATTCCCTCGACTTCTTATAACTTAGTTTGGACTTTCTTTTCGTATTGATGATATTCATCATACTAAAAACTCTCTTAGCATCACAATTGACAATTGGAGTATTTTTGTATACAAGGTTTTCACTTGTTGACAGTTCTTTTAGTTTTGTGTAACCAGGATTCTTTTGAAGCACTTCTTTTAACTTGGTCTTGAATGGCTCTTCGTTCAAATCTTGAGTCAGATTTTCAACTATGGTTAGGCTGTTAAGGAGAGGCAATCTTTCCTCAAGTGCAGTTATTGCCAAAGGTATTTTACGAAAAATTTCCTGTATAAATAAGACTTTTTTCCTTAAGGAATCATTATTAATTACGTTTTGTGTTATTCTGATTGCCGCCAAATCTTCATCAAGGTTGTTTAAATATTCTCTGAAGAAGTCGAAGTGATGGTAGTAGTACTCCATTGCTTTATACCAAGCTCCCTATCTTGTTATAATTAGTGATTGAGGGAGGGGAATTTCGTACGAAGCAGTAAATATTATATTTCTTTTTCTAGAATTCAAAAACTTCTTCACATTGGAAATAAGTTCGTTCGTTAGGGGAAACTTTTGTTGAACCATATCTGCAACTGTATGTAATCCATGAGAAATACATGTAATGTAAATCAATTTGGGGAATTTTTTTCGAAGATCTTCTCCTACTTTGAGACAATACGAGGTGGTATCAGTGATGAAAATTTTAAGTCCACACGGAACAAAATCTTCTCCCAATAACTTATAAACTGAGCTTATGAAACTGTTCTTTACATTGTTTGCGTTTGCAATCTCAATATCAATCAAGTGAATAAGGTACGGTCTTCCACAGAAATGTTTGTCCAAAGGGTCAATCAAAATTGCCGTCATTGACCTCCCTTGATGATCTTTTGTCTCATCTAGTGCAACAAAAATATTATTTTCTTCCACCTTTTCATTTATTATATTTACAACTCCTTGACATACTTCCCCAACCAAGTTGTTAATAACGCATCGACCTCGAGAAGTTTTTCCACTATATTTTTCAATAAACTTGGAGAAATTTGAAGGAAGCTGAACATTTAAAGGGATGTTACACGACAGAAATAACTTTTCTACGTCCAAATTGAATGATGAACCGTTTAATTATCCTTCGTCTCCTTGAATCTTGTGTTTCTTGAAGACTTTTAAGTTGTTGATGTGATGGGAGGTTATGGAGTAGCGGATTACTAACCATAAAGAACGAGATGGGCACGAGAACCCGCAAAAACGGCAGGATATACTATTATTTTCCAAATCATAATTCCACACATCAGTACCTGCTTTGTTAGAAACCCTTGAAAAAAGGGACCTTTTCTTCGGCATGATGATGATGCACGTGAGAGAGCAGTAAGGGGAAGTTGCTTTGCTTATGATTAGTACAATACTGAGGAAAGTTGTTTAGCAGATACAAGGGTACCAAGTGTTTAATTCCTTTTTTTATATATAATCTCTTTCAACCAATCTAATTCGTTTTTCTTCAACGATTCCAAGACCCGTATACATTTAACATTAATTTGTTCTCACAACGTAAAAAAGAGGTCGCAAAAGCGTATTACAGTGCCAAAATTAGTTACATTAACATTTTTTTTAATGCAACTAAGTTTTGAGGAACAATGTAAACATTAACTAATTAAGCCCGAAAGTTAAATAAAAATTCGACTCTGAACAGCTCCTCCTTTTGAAATGATAATTTGTTATAATGAAAAATTAATCTATAAGTATCAAAATATGCACTTATATTCTCAGACTATTACTAAAGAATTAAGTATTTAGATGAAAATAGGTATGCCTATAAAAAATTTACGGAAAGAAACACTTAATTGTTGTCGAAACAAGAAAACATTTAATAAATTCTCTCTCATATCGAATAATATTTTTTAAATAAAAAAATGGATTTATTAGTGTCAAAATTGGAAGATAAATAGTTATGTATTGTATATAAAAAAAGTATATCTATGTAGAAAAAAAAGTACTATGAGATACACTACGTTAATAATGTACGGTGCGCCATTTTTTAGCTTGAATATCTTAAAAATATAATTATAAATATTGGAATTACTTCATATGCTATGGTATTATATCAATCATCATGAGCTTCAACAAAAGTTCAAATAAATTAAATATTCATTGAGATATTACATGTTTAAATTGGTATAAATAGCCCTGTAGAAAAATCTACAATTCAGTTTGAATGTGTTGATCCTTATGTACATAGGCAAAAAGTACAGATATGCTAATCTTCTATTTTTTGTGGCCATTTCATTGAATAAATATGAGCGGCTTCCAATCATAATGAATTCATCTCCATTTCCATTGAACTACCAATAACTTCAGCTAATTTATATTTCTTCATTTATTATATTAGACATCTTGTGATGTCTGCAAATTATCTATTCAGGCACATGCAAGCTCCTCTATCCAACTTGGACAATAACAATGATCCCGCTTTGACGACTGGTGAATAAACTAAAATTGTTGGGTTAGACCTTTCCATGAAAATAATCACAATAGAAAGTAATTGAAATTTGCACACACAAAATCAGACCTATAATTTTTAAATATACATATAAAACTATATTTTGGCTACGATCAAAGATACTAATAATAATTATACACATAATCATGAAAAAAGGATAAAGCAATTTTCGGAAAAAAATAGTCAAAACCAATACCTTATATAAAATGAACGCAGTTCATATTTTTTTCCTATTCATCGTTTTTTTTTCGTTCGTCATTTATTCGTACAAAAAATGAACGGAAGACGTGAACGCTGTTCGTTTTTCTGTTCAATGTCCAAGCTTGAATACATCACATATGAAATCAGTAGGTCTACCAATGAATCGAAATAGCTCCCAGTTTATTTCTTTATCCCTAGTCCATCCCTCCCAAAAACTATTTTAGTATTTACTGTTAACAAATAACAATTGTACTAAATTCAACAAAAATCTTAATATTATACAGGGATAATAATTTTTCGATACTTTGAACTTTTTAAATGTATATTTACAATGTGGAAATATATCATAACCAATTATATTAATGGATGAGAATAATATTATCTTTACAAATATTGATTTTTTTTAATATTTCGAAGAGTTCTATGGGCTAGATTTTTTGATTTTTTTTTGGTTATATTTTTTTTTCAATTTGTCAACAACTACCGGAATCATCAACATCTCCAGTGATGAAAATCCGGTGTATTTTTTAGCTGGCCCCGGTTTTTTTTTTGGTTTTTTTAATTGGTAGTCTGAAGAATGAATTTTCTTTTCCTTAGTAGTTGTCATTATTATTTAACTCCTTAGTTGTGAACATCCTTTCCTTGGAATATTTTGATATATTCAGAATCTAATTGAGCATTCGTGTGGCCCATAAAATACTATGAAGTTTTGTTTTGGAGTTATAATTGTAAGTCCTTTTTAAACTCAAAATAATATTGGGGATTGAATTAAAGTAATTATAACAACAGTTTATATTCTTTTCTCCTTCCTTCGTCCCTTAGCACAGCTGAATGTAGCCCATCTAATGAAAAATCAATACCATTATTTTTTCTCAATTCCAAAAAATTCTTCATATCGTCCGGTTTCTTTTTTTAACATGACCATTCTACACTGGATTTACATAATAAATTATCACATTCCTTGATGCACGTTATTTTCCAAATTGATAAAATTGTTTGCACAGTGTATAAATCAAAAGTAACAACAATATAATTCTCCCTAATCTTTAAAAAAATTATAATTTTCAAACAAATGATCTTATAAGCTTAAATGTACTAATTTGAAATTAATCACAATCCATGGATTTGAGAATAAATAATTGCAATTCAAACTTAATGGATAAAACAATTATAGGCTATATAAATAAATTGAAATTAATTTCAATATACAAATTAACGGAACATCGGGATATCATTATATATGGATTAAATATTCTTATTCAATGAATAAAATAAAATAAATTCAGATTGATCAGAAGCATGAGTCAATAGTATTAAATTCACAAGTACCAAGAACTTTACAACAAATTGTTCAAAATATCGATATTTCCTTCCACTGCACAAGAGATCCAAGATTTGATAGACATAGTATTTAGATTTCTATTAATTATATGAAGAGAAAGTATTGATAGATTATGTATGTTGTTGTTGCCTTTATTAATTTCCTAGAAAGTTATCATTCCTCAATAAAAAAATTATCTTGACTTTAGTACGAAGAAATGTTGGTCATTTTCCTCAAACTCCTCAAAATGACTTGTCATGCACATATTTCAAGTTGCTTATATTTACATTCAAAAACAATATCAATGTAGGAAATCAATCATTGCGTAGTTAAAACTTCTTCAAACTCCCCTTATGATCTTTATCAATCAATACAGTAAAAGAGTAATTCATGAATGGACAATATTCATATTTCTCTTGAAAAATCCGGATTCAATGTAGGGTTCTTTAAGGATCTTGTAGTAATGACATTTTCTAATATGAAATTCAGCACTCACGTATACAATATTGTTAGAAAAGCGAACAGAGCGTTTGGGTTTGTTAAAAGGAGTTTTAAAACCAGAAATATGAAGCTGATGAAGAAACTTTATGAAGTATATGTTATGCCTATTTGAAACTAAGCTTCTCAGTTATGAAATCCAATATATGGAAAGGAAATCCAAGCTTTTAAAATGTACAGAAACGCTTTATTAAGATGGTATGCGACGATATATAATATGAGGTTGGTTTACATTTAGTTGGGTTATTGTTTCTTGAAAAGAGGAGGAAACTTCAGGATTTGGTTATGATGTTTAAAGTTATTAATGGACTGAGTCCTTGTAATATCAAGCCCCAAGTATGTAGTAAGATGTACAACACTAGGTTGTCTTCCGATTTTTACTTAGCTCAGCCATCGGCAAATACTAATTACTTTAACCTTAGCTTTTTTAATCGAACTATATGAATATGGAACAGCCTCCCTGAAGAGGTGAAAAGAACGTCTTCACTTCGCAGGTTTAAAATACTTTTAAAAAATAATCCACATCGACTTTTATTCCAAACCACATTACATAAATTCAATTTACCATATTATTTCATTAGATTTCATTATATTCTTTTATTATAGTTTATCATAATGTTAATTATATTTTATCATGAGTCGACAATATTTGGCTTTCCTTTAGCCACTAGTCGAAACCAACCAAATACATAAAATAAAGAAAACGGTGGGATGTCTTACTTATATTTTTGAGCCAGTCCTTGATCACTAAAGAGACAAATTCTGAGGTTTCACTTCTTTGACATTACCATGCGGCGACTAAATGACGATGAGAGCAAGTCGAAACTTATTTATAAACTCTTTCACATGAAGCAAAAAAACAGAGACAATGAAACAAGTAGGTAGATTCATCATTGCAAACAAATGTTTCTATAAATACATAAGATATAGTACTAAATAAAATGTCATATGGTAGAACAATTAATGAAATCCCTGACCAGACCCATAGGCCATAGTCTGAACAAATCAAATAGTGATTTTTTCCATGTAGAAATACTAAAGATAATTGTTTATGTTTATAAGATTTAGATATATTATGTCAAATAATTGGGCATGTTCATCAATGAAATTTTCATGAAAACAGCGTCTCCAATGTAACTTGTCTCTAAGTATCTTGGCTATATCAATCATAGATAACATCAAAGGAAATATATTTATTGAGACAAAAGGTAACCTTCCTTCTGTTCTTACACAGGGTAAAATATCTTTGATTTATAAAAAAGATGATGTGACTCGGATAAATCATTGGAGACCATTAACAGTTCTAAACGAAGCATATAGAGTTCTGGCCGGAATATTAGCTAATCAAATCGAACCTATATTAAATAGAAAAATTGTTCATCAATAAAAAGGGTTTTTAAAGAAGAAACATATGGTGGACATTTCAAGGAATATACAAACTGCTGTTGACTCCACAAGATTAAGAGACAAATACGGAGCAATAATTCTTGTTGGATTCAGTAAACCTTTTGATTTAGTGATTAGTTTATCCTAAAAGCTGTGAAAAACAGTTTTAATGACGTTTCTTCAACCTTATTCATGCAGTTTTTTTTTTTTTTTATGGATAACCCAGAGTGAACCCATAAAGCTTGAACAAGGGTGTCCAGTTTCTCCCCTTCTTTTTGCAATTGCAAAGGATACATTTAAACCTTTACTTGAATCGCAAATACAAGAGTATTGGAAAGTATGTCATGTGGTTCATTTATAAGCTGATGACATTAAGCTCATGATTGAAGGAAATTCAAGTAAACAATTGGAAAAACGAGTCAAAATTATTATTTTTGCTTTTGGAAAGTTCACCAGGGTTTCGGGTATGAGTGTGAATTTCGACAAAAACCTATCCTCCCTTTAGGTCATTGGCATCCTTTATCGGCTTTGAAGAAATTTGGCTGTGTCATAGTTCACACAGTCAATATCTTAGGGGTTGAATGGAAAGAGGATGGATCGGTTAATTCTAATTAGAGGAAAATTAACTCCAAGGTTCGTAAGTGGTGTTTCCAGTGGATAAGATTCAAATTTCAAAGGAGAATAGATCTCCATAACCCCAAACTCATTTCTAAGTTTGCATATATTGCTACTAATATCCCTTTGGTGGGGTAGGAAAAGTTAATGGAGGAAGATAAATGGCTTGGAACGTTGTTTGATAAACGTTACCTTCTTTCCTTAAAGCGGACCACAGGCTCAATAGGGCATGCGCTTTGTATACTTATATTCATTTGTAAACACATCACCAGTGAGTAGCACCATATTGCGGAAAAATAATAAACCTCCCTGAATGATCATTATGATTATCCAGCCAAAGAATACTAGCTACTCACAAGAGAAAATTTAATAAAAAGTTGAGTCGCCTGCTGACAAAAGGCCTTTAATTTTATTGCTCATTATTAATTGAGACTTTATGAAACTGATTTTATTAAGTGATAATTAAATTAAGTGTATTCTTAACTCGAAGTGGTTCTTGCATAAATGAGTTAGACAATCCAAGAAGTTAATTTCAAGAATCTACTCTTTTCAAGAAATAAGAAAGTTTAGGAAAGGGACCAACATTTCTTCTCATGTATGTCAAGATAATTTTATTGAGGGATGAATACATTCTAGCTCCTTTAAATAAAGACAACAACAAAATTTAACATCTATGAAGAATTTATCTTCATTCAATTTATAGAAATCTAAATACTATTATGTTTATCGGAGCCCTCTGATCTCTAATATAATGGAAGAAATAACTATTTTTTAATATTTTGTTGTAAATTTTCCAGCATTTTGAATTAGATACTTATCACGTCGACTTTTCTTTTTTGATGTTAATATTTAACACATACATGATGGTATACGTATGGTCTTTTTAAATATATTTTTTTATTCTGAAATACATTTCAATTTATTTCTTTAGTATTTACCATATAATGGTTTTAATTAAATTAGGAGTCTAAAGGCAATGATTTATTTTAGAATCCATTGTTTGCAGCTGATACCAAATTATTTGATTTAAGTTTATTTCATCCCTTGTTTGAATAATATTGAAAATTAATAAAAAATAGTGATTTCCATACTACGCATACAATTTCATAATTTAGGAAGATTAAGTGCATCAGGAAAGTGATGATGATTATTAAAACAGTTTTTTTAAATTTTTGATTATAAATTGATAAGATCCAAGATCATACCTGTATTAGCAAATTTCGACTTAAAGTCCTCTGGCATGTAGAGGTCTATGATGTCATTGGGAAAGAACTGATACATTTCCTTAAGTTGATAATACATAAAGTTCAACCAAAATAATAAATGTCCTAAATACTTTTCCGACTGATGTACAGGGAATTTTAAACTTATTGCTCAATATCCACCTTGTTTTGGTGTAACTTTATGAATGTGAGGAATAACTTGTCTTCTCGAGTTAAGGACTCATTTTTATAGTTTAGATGATCAAAAGCAGGCCCAAAAAGAAAAATACAATAATTTGAAGTGACTGTAGTTACTCAGTCCTGTATAGTAGGGGAGGGCTGAAATAAATTGAACTGTTTACAATCAAATTCACACTAGTCTATAGGATAGGTCATGAATATTTTAAAGATGTATAAATATTCCTCTTAAAAACTATGTATAAAGTTATATAAGAAAAAAATTGGTTTTACCATTTTTTTTTTACAAAAACACAGATGCTGATTTAAAATTTAGTATCCGTTTATAATATATTCCAGTATATAAAGTATTTTATTCATTCACCTGATGGATTATTAACAAAGTTTTGGATCGAGAACACAGGTTGAAGGAGTTCTTCTTTGTTACAAGTAGAATGAACATATTGATCATTTGTGATATTCGGATCTGATTGGTCATCTTCGTTTGGTGCTGGAGTTAAAATACCCTTGTTGATATTCTCATTCTGTACCTTCTCCACTATCACATCCCTCTATTGATCAGGAGTCATGATCATTCTGTTGTCATAGATATTAATTATGTTACCAAGTACCAAGTTGCATAGCTAAGCGTAATATGTAAGATGAAGTGATTGATGAGATAGATCTGAGAGCTATATTAATATATGCTGCTGCTATATATGCAGATTCCCCAGCTGCATGATACTTCCTGTAATTATTTATCTGCTAAGACATGCTATGGCTTTAGGAACCATCATTAATATGCACACAAGACACTGAATCAACATCGCAGGCTTAGAAATGAGGATTTTTTTTCATACTTTGTCTCACTATGTATCCTTTTAACTGTTATTTTATAGTTGTTTATGTTATGTACTATGTTTTCTTATTTCTTTAGTGATGGTTTTTTTATTTTATATCTCTAAGATTTTAGACGTCTGAAGAGAAAATAAATTCTAACCTATAATGTTTATTTATTTTTTATTCTAAACACAAATTTCCCTTATAATCAAATTACTATTGTGTTCTTATTTTGTTTTGAGCGTGTGTGAATAAATAAAGATCTAGTTGAAGAGAAAAAATTAAAAAAAGTATCCATAAATTCCAACAATTTCAATGCTACTTCAATCACATTGAATTATGTGTTGAAGAAACAGATTTCATAAATTTATTTAACAAAGAAGATATATTCGAAATGAGAATTATGTTAAGGAGAAAAAGATTCACTCATTTAATAAGGAAAACATCAATGAAGAGCAAAACGTTCAAATTAAAAGACTTCCAGAGATGGTAGAATTAAATACTAGAATTTATACCAAGGAGGGTACAATTAGTTTAAGCAATGAATACTTAAATGAAAAGGAAGAGTAGGGATTCGAGATGACACAATATATTGGGTATTCTCAAGGTTAATAGAAATACAAGGTTAGACCATCATGTAATCAGCCTTGCCAGAATTTTCAATTTGATGTTTCGTACCAACTGCTGGGGAAGGCAGACAGATTTTGACAAAACGCCAAACTACTCATATTCTATAGTGTCACTATTACAAGAACTTTCAATTTGATTTTTCATACTAACTACTAGGAAGAAAGACAGATTTTGACAAATCATATTCTATAACGTCACTATTTAAAAGTGTAGTGGAAGTCTTACACCCCCACCATCATATTTTTGAAACCTTTTTTACTCTTAAGTTTTTATTTTTATAGAAGTTCTTTTTATATCTTTTTGTATATTATTATTTACTTCAGAAAATAATTTTTTTGCCATGGACTTGAAAATTTGACCAATATATAAAGCTAGACACTTATGAATAAACCTTAGACCAATGAGAGTATTTTACAAAATCTTATGTTTTCAATACATATTTCGATATTTATAAGTATATAATTGTAATTTGTAGTAAACATCAATTATCGAATATTTTATAAGGCTCAATTAAGAAAAATAAAAATATGAACTTAAACCATTTTTATATGGGTGCATTACATCATTATTTCTAGTTGATAAATAAGGAAATAATAATCACAAGTGTTTATGTCATATTAATATGTTTATCACAGTAACGGTTTTCACAAAAAAGTGCTTTATCATTTTATTTATTCCTCATTGACGAACCCATGAAGTAGTTTGAATATAGAAAGATTCGCGGCACTACTTATTCCCTCTTGCTTACATATTATTGGTTTAAGTAATTAATGGATGGCTAAAAAAATAAGGTTGTACGCCTCTTATATCTTCCCCTTTCTTTTTAACTCATATTGTAAAGACGAGTGGACTGTATAAAGGAGACCACTGCCTCGAACAGGACTGTGATGCAATAAAAAAAACCAAAATAAATTAATAAATACAAATACCTTAATAAATACACGTTATAATCAGTTTTATGTATAAACTTTAATTGGAACTTAATGCCTTGAATTATATATCAATAACAATTAACAAAACACACACCCATTCAATATCCCTTTGCTTTTCGTGCCTACACTTTACATCATCCAATGCGAATATTAGAGAGCGCTGAGGTAGGATGAGTGCATTCACTCTGCTCCTAAGCAAAGAGCAAAGCTAAATGTACAAGAATGAACTTGTATGTTTTTAGAATGAATAACATTTCTGGAGGGTTCTTGATTATTCTTGAACAACTCTAAATATATAACTATCGATGCTAACTTTGATTATGCAATATTGCTCTATGATAGATTTGCTGGAACACATATCATGAGAGGGTTGCCACATCGTTAACTTTATTGTTTCGGGCAACCTTTCATTCAAAAAGAAACAGTAAAAATGCCCGATATCATGTGTTACTTAGCCAAATCAGTCAATCATGCCAAATTTTATTTGTATCTTTGTTACTCCCAGACTTATCATTGTCATTTATTATTTCTCCACAACTTTTAAAAATCAATTATATATTATTTCATAATTTTAAAATCTTGCACTGTATTTTATCGATACTGTATAATAATTTAAACTGTATTTAAAGCTTTTTATTTGTATATGATAGCCAATATCTTTTTATAGAGATAATAAGATGACCAATATATACGTATGTATATGCTATAAGGTTTCAACAAGAAATTGTATTCCTGTCCTTTTGGAAAAGGAGCATAAGTATAATTAAAACAGCCTATTACTTCGTTTATTTTTCAAAAATAGTAAATTATGAACAATGCATAATGTATTTTTGTGTTAGCGAGGTAAGGCCGTCTAGAATAGTAGATGTCCACAAATTTGAAATAGGCCAAGGAGTTCCTTCACTAACACAAAAATATACAAAGTGTTTTCTTGTCAGCTGTCGACATTTTTACTACTCTTTTCCGAATCAGTCTTCTGAACGTTGATTGGTTGAATTGGAATTAGATTATTTAAAACTAAACAATTCACAACAATAATTAAATAATAACAGTTACTGATTGGATTTCTCACTTTAAAAAAAACTTGTCCTTTTAAACCTTTTTTTTTTGCATGTAATCTTTGTTTAAATAAAAGAGATTATCAGTTAAATTTTGCGGTACAAAGATCTATGGAATAAAAAAATAAAAAAAGTAATAATGTCAATATTAATTGAAAATCACCTGATATATAAGTTCCTTGATACGTAACTCATTGTCGATTTGACTACTAGATGGAGAGAATCACACATTTAAAACCTTCTAATAAAAATTTAAAACCTCCAGACTCATCAAAATCGAATTATCATGAAGGTTGTTGAAAACAGTTTTATAAACGATGGTTCTATTTATCGTCTACTTTTGTTTTATTCGATCCGTGTAGGCTTCCATAACATGAATTTTTGCTTTGATTAGAGTACAATTCAAAATATATTGTGGGAAGTTATGTCTTCTTTTATTGCTCTTAGCTATACCGAACAAGGACCATTCCTATGGATAGTCTTTTAAACCCAATAAGTGATATAAGTCTGTTGCTAGTTTTCTTTGTAATATCGATTTTTTACACCCTGTAAAAATATGTAAACGTTTAATAATTTATCTGCATTCCAAAAGCATTAGTCTGTTTATGTCAAAACATAGGCAGTTTCCATGCATTTGGAATTGGATGTTCCTCCCCTGAAAGAAATTCAGACCTTTAGTAGATCTTTGGATATCCTATCTCACTATAATTTCACATCAGAATCCAGTATTGACTCATATAATAGGCCATGGCTTAGGGTATTTTATAAACATTTTCTGTTTTTTATCCTGCAGTCTCTTATTCTTCCTAAGATCCATATCCAGTAGGTTACTATCACAAAAAATCTGATTCGCCCCATTCATTGTTTTTTTTCATAACTGTTTCTTATTATAATTCCGGAGTAAATGTTTGATATAATTTATTCTGAGTAGTTTAATTTAAACCTCCGATATAAAATTGGTACTTCCAATTCCTTAATATTGTTCATAGGAGAAGTAATCTTCTTCAGTATATTAGCGTCTTTAAAATTTTTTTTAAAATTTACCAAACAACAGTAATCTGTTAAATGAAATTTGAAATTTAATTGTCAACCTACGCATTTTCAGGAAATACATAGGTTGACATTAACAATCCTCTTTAGAATTTCTATGTGTCTAAAAATTCTTTTATTTAATCAGATTATGGCCGTGGCAGTGATTTAATTAATTATTGACCAAACAACTTTATACTTGGGAATTTATCTCATATATTTATGTATGAGAAAAGTTCTTTTGCAAATAGAAATGTACCTATTCGTCTGTTTCCTACAGGTTTCCTGTTTCTTCCAAAAGAATTCCTTCATAAGTTTCAACTGACTCTCTTCATGCTCATTTAGATAGTAGAAGTTATACGCTCGGAATATGTTTCTTAAGAGAACAAAGACTGACACCAAAAGATAAAAAAGAATTCACATCGTTTATGTATCTGTATTTTCAAAAAAAAAAAATGAGTACTGCCAATTTATGAATTATTCCTTGACACGTTGTGATGGATAAATTACTTAAGGAGAGTTCGAATAAGTAGTAACTGAGAATGATAAGTTTCTTACATTTCAGGATTTTGTTTTCAATGAAGCATTACATATTACAGGGAATAAAAATCATCTTACTAACGAAAAATTGAATTGTGATGTGTATACCTTGATAATTGGCAATTTTGAAATATAATTAAATAATTTGCATTAATTTATTATTTTACTAGACTATTTTAATAAATATGTTGTGTACAAGTTACGGTGTCCATACAAGTAACAACTTGTTTAAGCACATTTTACAAGTAGCTATTTTTCGTCCTAAAATGTATTATTTAATTACTACATTGGTTTTTCTAAGTACCACTTCTTAATTGATACAGCATTTTCTTTTGAATCTTTTAAAATTGTAAACTAGTTATGTAATTATAATTAATATATATGGGCATTTGAACTTTATAATGTGGTACAAAATACTTATATAGTAGTAGTATGTATTAAAATAGTCCAAAGTTAATATATCGATTATCCATAAAACCTACAACTTGTACAAAATCGTAACTTTTACACAACATATAATAATTAATAATTTTTTACTCTGCCTAGTATTTTTCTATTAAACATACTTTATTTGGTTTATATATTATATAGAAAATATATATTTATTTAAACCAGAGCCATTGCATTACAAGTACATAAATAAACGTTATAGTCTATACTTAATGTTCCGAACTAGAATTTTAAACAATATTCTGATAATCAATCAGGTTGCAGGATGGGAAGAATATTTTCTCTTCTTTTTTCAGAAAAATTTATGAGAACAATCGTCCTTCTACGTAATTTAGCATGAATCAGAATTGGAGGCTCTTCTGGACACCTGATAATGATTTAAAATTTTCAGACTAGTATTTTCTCGATGAAAATAATAACACCCCCCACACACACACTGATTGTAAACGAAGAAGTAAGTTTATTAAGATGATTAGGCAAGGAAAAGTTAAACCATCAATGAACATCAGGCGATTTAGTGTAGGACTCCGTGTTGTCTCAATTTCAATAACAAAATAACATTTCGATGTCTAAGATAAAACTGAATGAATCAATAATATAAAAATCAAATAATGGAGAACTCAAATACAGGAAATTTATATTTAGAAGAATACTTTTGCTGTTTTAATTAGTTATATTTCTTCAAATAATACTCAAACAATTTTGATACATTTTAACTATTGTCTTTTATCAAACAGCTTAATAATTAACTTGTATATCACACGTTTACTAGATTATTTACTTTTGTAAAGATCGTAGATCTTCAAAAGATTAATATTCCAATATCCTAACAAGCAATTTAGCTGTTCAGAAGAAGATCCTGAGTGAATAATTTTGGGAATTGCAACGACATTAAGATATTCCAATAGAAATCTATTAAAGTTAAGAAGTCAATTATATTTTTTAAAGCAAATAGTCACTTTAAAGTTCCCAATAACTATTTATATGTAATAGCATACTAGAATAATACATTGTAGACCATAACAGGGAGAAAAGAGGAGGATATAATCTTTGAAAGTTAAAAATATTTTTCTTCTTGTTTTCCAAAGGCAAAATAGTCTTACGAGTACTAAAGACATTCGAAGTGAGGCTTGAAGTGTTGAAGATGTATAATTGCCCATATTTTCAGTACAGCACGAATTCAGACTTATAAATGGAATATATATTTGTGATAGATACTATTGAGTAGTGATTAGTGCGTTTTAGGCATTAAAGAGACCAAAGGACTGTTATCAAAGAAAAAGTTTACTTAAAGTAGGAATTGAAGTAGATTTGACTTTAGGATGGAGAATGAGAAATCCTCCGAGTATTTTCGATTATATTTTTCTTTGTCTAAGTATTAATAATTATTTAAAGGCAATAACATAATAAAATATGCTTTACAGACAAACCTATCGAGAAAAGAGAAGCGAATTTAGAATCATCTTCCACTTGTTGTCGAATCGCAAAAGAGACTAACAACTATTAAATAAGTCACTAATTAGGAATGCGGCTTAGAGCATCCAATTTCTATAATCTTCCATTTAGATTGTACATCTCAAACTCCACCTTATAAATGGAATTGGTATCAATGTGATTGAAATGATATATTTCTGCGTTACATACATCAAGAACACTTATCAATGGAATAGGGTTCTTAGAGTAGGAGACGAGGCAGAATAGACTTAAGGAGAAAAATACTCAAGAACTTCAATGAAGGAGCAGTGAATGGTTGATGAGAACTCTCTCCGTTCGTCACGGGATCTTTCAGTCGATTATTTTGTTGTATTATGGAACTTAATAGTTCATATATGTAGAACTATAGCATGATTCCATAGAAGATCTGGAGGAATTTATGTATTCTTGAGCATATATGCAATTATTCACGAAGTCAGAAGTCACTATCACATACCTTGATGTGAAGGGGCTTCTGCACAATGAAGAATTTATCATTACAGGAGATGAAATACACCGATTTTCTCTATTTTTTTACTCCTCCGGAGCTTATTTTGACTTTTTGAAAAAAAAAAAAAATCATCGTCTTGAAAATGAAGAGGGCAAACATGTGAATTTGAAGGTGCCTAGACTCTACACAGTAGTGTCCTTTGATGCATTTTTATATCCACTACGACAATTTGGTACAAAGCAGCAAGCGGAGGTATGAAAAAAGATATGAAACATGATTTCAAATGCATTAGGTACATATGTTATATAAGTAAGACCAAATAATTGCCTCTTATAATAATTATTATCATTAATATAGTAATCGTTCAAAGAAGTCATTATGGAGTCCGGTTAATCAAATTACATCAATTTTCTTATAAGCTTCCTTTCACTCTAATCTCAACAATTTTGGCATCACGAATGTTAGAATATTCCGTGATATGGAGTGAATAATCAAAAATTTAATCTAAATTATATAAATGAAGAAAAATACCAGATTTCGTTGTTACGTATAAGAAAAATATGATAAACAAAATAATAGAAAAAAGTACCTAACTCGTAGGGGGAAAAAGGAAAAATTAACAGCGTCATTCTTCCATTTGTCTGGAATTCTTAAAAAATATTTAAGGATATAGATGGTAAGGCAGTCTACAAATGCATCAAGTGTGTTATTATATAGCTTTTCGAAGTCCTAGCAGGGCTTTGTATATTTAATACTATCTGTGGAGATTTATAACTGAACGGTAAACTTTTTATCATCATTTATCCCCTCAGAGAAGACACTATTCTTCTTTTTCAAATCATAGGGAGACCCAAACGCTTACTATGCAGCTCCCACTGTCAATTCACAGCTTTATCAAAGTTTACAGAGATTATCTTAACGTGCCACAGGCATGGTATTCGTAATACTTTGAAGAATTAATAAGTGGAAATCTTATTCTACCATCGTCGAGTAATTCTTTCGAATTTAAATTATGAACTGATAAAATATCTTGCCTGATTGTGTGTTCTTCTAAAATTGAGGGACCCTTTAAGTTTATAAAATTGAACTTTTTATTTATATTTTGTCGAATTATATGAATAGTTGAGTAATTTCCACAACCAGAGGTGAGTATCCAAATTATTTTCTGAGTTGAGTCCCAAACTGGGTAGATTAAACAAGTAATTTTGTTTGTTAGATTGGTCCCTATCATAATCCAGAGGTACAGTTCTCGGTTCGTTATACTTTTCTTCATTGTATTGCTGGATTTCTTGGAAAATCCACAAAAATTTTGGAGTAAATGAGCTACTCCACCACCTATATGTAATTTTTGCCTTTTCATTCCTTCAATATAATTCATATAAAACAAACCATAAAACAATTTGTCTTGTTCTAAAATAACTTTTTCAGCTAGTTGTGGACTTGTTGTAGCCTTATATAAAATTAAAGATATTACCAAATTGTTATTAAAGTATACCATTTTTTGATGTTTGAATCTTTTCAAAAAGTTTTTTTTTTGTGTAAGAGGTATAAATTTTGTTCCAATTATCTTCATAAATACCACAACTATTCCATTTTATACCCAATATTTCTACCATTCTTCTAAGTTACAACTTCCAACTTTAAGATCCTCTGTAGGCTTCCAGGAGTCTAAAGGTAAAATAAATGTCTTATCCTGTTTTTTCTTGAAACTTGAGAAAATAATTCAGTAGGAATTTTTTAAGTTTTTCCAGTTTTTTAAATTTCGTTTTGTAGTTATTATCTTCTATCCCCCATTTTGGCGTCCTTAATTTAGAAGTTTTAAAAACTCTGTGTAGTTCCAAGCAAATCAATTTATGATCAAAGGAAGGTTTAGGTTTATAAAATGCATTTTTTACACATATGAATCAAAGTAGGAGAAGTCAAGGCAAGTCAATTCTCGGAGACTGATTCCCTATTGTTGAAGAAATACTTTCTTCCGGACTAAATTTTTTATTAAAGTCAACGAGATTGTACTTAAAAATTATATTTTCTAGAGCAGTAAAGTTTTGATAGTCTTAAGAAAATTTATGGAGATCAACATTTAAATTCCCAATTAGCTGGAACTGAGCCGAATCCTTTATTCGAATTCGAATTTTATATCAATCACTTTTGTAGGAGAACTCCTCGACAAAGGAAAGATTATTGATTTTCTTTGAAATAAGAGTCAAGACTCCTCTATTTGATCTACTTCCACTAAAAAACAATGTCGTCATTTAGCTAAGCAAATGGGACAGTTATTATAGCAAGAACAAGATATCTTCGATATAATATCTTGAAAACAAACGACGTCAGGATCCATTGACATTACTGCATGTCTAGATCTTTCTATTTTTACCCCCTCTCCCCTATTTAAAGAAATTATTCTATTGATACCCATATTCAATTTTAGTTCCTAGAAAATTTTATAAGGAAAAAAGTCCGCAACTTTGGTCTGTATTTTTTTGTTTGAAAGATTCATTTATAATAATGAAAAAAAAAATCCAAAAATGGGGGCTGGGGGGATCTACCCATAATCGATTTACTAGCATTTATTTATTTTCTTTAGAAACAACTTTCGCAAGCGTTAAATCTTTGCTATTTTGATTTCCTATTGTACTATAACCTCTAATGTCCATATTCCGAAAACAGTAAAAAAAACTACTTAATTTTTTTCAATATCCTGTTCGGGCTCTTCTCTTTAATGGTAGGTCCTCTATTTCTATTGGGGAGATTCAAAATGAAGGAGTCAATTTTACTCTATTATGAGGCCTTATATTTTTCCTGGTATAAATTTTCATCTTGTTTTCTCTTGCACAATACGGATTTCCAAATTTGAGCATCTCATGAGGTGAGTAATGAAATTAGAAGTGTGTTTTGTTTCGAAATATATTAAAAATAAAATACAAAAAAATTTGAGTCAAATGATATATGAATTGTTTATTTAAATATGATCTTCAATTGCTTGGATCGATCTTGATTTATTCAAGACAGAAAAACTTCCATCTTCTATAAGAATTAGAATAAAAGAAGAGATCGGGAATACTCTATTCTCAACAAGAGATACTTAAATTCCAATATCTGGATAACCTAGTTTCCTCTAAATAAAATATTCTTGTTATTTACATCCAATGTATTATAATTGAATAAGATATAATTAGATTTATATTATAGATCCCTAAATAATATTGTAGATCTTAAAAATTTACTCTCACAAGTCTAACCCTTGCGGGGAGCCTTGCCATAGTTAAACAAATTTCTGGATGTAAAATTGAAACTATATAAAATAATAAATAAGATAATAGATAGATACAAGGAAAATGTTAACACTCCTTGTAACTAAACTCTTTCTACTGAACCTTACAACATCTTTAATTTTTCCTCAATGAGAGTGTCCCAATTTGAAAAATTATATCTACATCAAGGAAAATAATAAAGAATTTTGTGAATATAACTATTGATGTCCAAATTATGTAAATAAGATTTATTTAGATTTTGGGGTAGAAAATGTATATTAGTACAATTGTTCCATTGTAATGGCTCTGAATACACAATCTCTAAGTTTTCCTCTCCAAAACAAAAGAACTCTGTATTTTAGGTTCCCCACCCACCTTAATCCTATCCGTCTTCCCATCAAGGCTATTGAAGTTTTTATAATCAATTTTCCCTCTATAAATATTAAGTGCATCCATTTTTCTTTTCATTACTAACACTGTTCAACAAAAAAAAAAAAAAATTTCATGCATGGACTTGGACAACGGATTCTTATATAGTTTGGGCTGTTGATTCCAAATGCATGCTTAGATCTGCCACATCAAACCAAGTTTTTGTGATATCTGATATTTAATATTTGTGGATGTTTACATAAAAAAGCCTATAGTGATAACACGTGTTCCTGTTATGTATGTATCCTTCTCTCTCTTTGACTCGAGTACCATATATCTTCATGTGTGCCACCTCTTCCTATGGCAATCAATATATCCTTTATTTAATCAAATCTATACCAGTATAACTCTCATTGGAAATTATTTCTTGTGTTGCTCTCATTTGGATTTAGTAAACGATAGAGATTATATATTAAATATTTTTTAAATCGCCATCATAGCTGTTTGCGAAATCCTAACACATCTATATTAGTGCATAAGCTAGCCATGTCTACATCCACACGGGAAAAAAATGCTATAGCAACCCAGATATATTCTGCTATATCTGTGGATGCTGTAATTTGTCTCCTCAAAGACGGAAAACAACTCACTTTCTTAAGAGGGTGTACCTTGCTTATTTTAAAGTACCGCTTCGAGACCAAAACAAAAAATGGGTACCTCACATAGTATGCACGACTTGCCTCGAAACTCTGAGATTTTGGTCTCAAGGAAAATATTCTAAGCTCAAATTTAGTGTGCCGATGATTTGGGGAGAACCAACAAACTACCTAGATAATTGCTACTTCTGCCTTGTAAATGTTAAAGGATTCAATAAAAAGAACAAGCTATACATGACATACCCTAGCATCTCCTCTGCAATACGGCCAGTTCCTCATTCGGACGAAATAACTGTACCTGTTTTCACCAAGTTAGCAGATATTGATGATGAAGTACATACTTCAGTCGATGATGATGATGAAGAAGATACAGATGAAAATTACACACCATTGGGTTAATTGTTTGGTCAACCTTTCTGTATAGTCAACCTGAATTGAATGACCTGATTCGAGATTTGAATTTACCTAAACAATCTTCTGAGTTGTTGGCTTCCAGACTGTAAGAGCAAAACATGCTTGCTCAGGGCACATGTGTCACACTTTATCCTAACAGAGATGGAGAACTGTGGACGTTTTTTGATTCAGACAATCACTTTGATTACTGTCGTGACATTGAAGGTCTTCTTGTGGCTATGGGATTATCTGCGTATCATTCAAGTGAGTGGATACTCTTTTTTGATAGCTCAAAAAGAAGTTTAAAGTGTGTTTTACTTCCCAATGGTAACATATATGGAGGTGTCCCTATTGGGCACTCAGTCTCCATGAAGGAGGAGTATGGAAACATCAAAATAGTACTTGAATGATTGAAATACCTCGATCACCAATGGTTAATCTGTGTGGATTTAAAAATTGTGAACTTCCTTTTGGGTCAACAAGGAGGTTACACAAAATACACTTTGCTACTGGGACAGTAGAGCTAACAAGGATCACTGGGTTAGAATGGAATGACTATCAAGGCATACGTTGGTACCTGGAGAGAAGAATGTCATTAATGAACCACTACTTGATCGAAAAAATATCTTCCTTCCACCATTCCAACATACATTTCATTGAGAGGATGACCGCTGTCGAATCTGAGGATGCACTGCACTTACTAATGTGGTGCAGGGTTTTCTTTGGAACAAGAAAAACGTCAATTACCAAGAGATTGTGGATTACCTTCTCCTTAGTCTACGAGAGCTCGGGTGCTTAATGAGCATCAAACTGCACTACTTACACAGTCACCTGGACACGTTTCTAGACAACCTTGGAGATGTTAATGACGAACAAGGTGAGAGGTTCCACCAAGACATTAAAGTCATGCAAGACAGATATCAAGGTCGTTGGGACTCGCATATGATGGCTGATTACTGCTGAAGTTTGATGAGGGACCATTCAGATGCTCTACATAAGAGGGCGTCATCAAAAAGGAAGTTTACTCCAAAAATGAACTAATATGTTTGTCTACAAACAAAATACACTGTTTCTGCATCTATTAGTTTGATATAACATTTTATGTTTTTTTTAAAATATTGAATTTTGTCAAATATGTGTTAGTACTTTCATTTTTTGTATTTTTTTAGTTTTGTATGTTAAAACAAAATTAGATTGTTGTGTTTTGTATTGAAAAATAAAATAAAACCTTTTAATCAACATATAGTTCAAGACCTCATGTGATAACCAACAACTAGTGACACATTGAAATCAGCAGCCATTATGCAAATAAAATTACAAAAAACAAAAATAATGTATCATTTTTCTTTCGTAAATTAAGGATTTTTGGTATGTGTTGTTGTATTTTTTCATCACCCCGTTATTCAAAAACTTGATATGATATGCAAAAACTAATGACAGATTTGGAATCAACTGCCAATAGGTAGATAGATTCACCGTAAAGCCCCATGCAAGAAAAATTGTGTTGGCCAGTGTAATATATAACTATACTAGAAAATACTTACATTTAATGCTGTGTTTATTAAATATTAGGTATTACAGTACGTAGTATTCGACTGTGCCAAGAATTGTGGAGCCCTCTGTCGTCATTAAGGAGCTATATTGCCCCAATGCGAGTTTGTTGCCTCTTTTAATTTTCCCTAAACGTCAGTGCCGCCTCTTATAAGGTAGGGAACATGGCTTGAGGCACCCTACTACTACTACAAAAACTTTTTCACTGTTAAGGAGTTTATTCAGCAAATGCCTGACGACGAGAGTAGGGCCATCGATAATTCCAAGGAGCTCTTTGAGGATGCCTTTCTTGCCCAAGACCTTGCCAAAATAAAGTCAAACTTCAAATTTCTAAAGGAGAGCGTCACCCAGCTCAAGGAAAGATTGAGTCTTCTCCAGACCTTGTCCATCATTAGGAAGGTCCATAAGAGTCTGACTATCCCAAGTTTGCCCACAAGCTTGAATAAATTATCAAAATTGAACGATCATTTAAGAAAATGAGTTATATTAATTTTGTACTTTCTAGTGGTAATATTAATTAACTTTTTACTTTGCTGGTACTCATCTATATCTGGAACATAGTTCTCAGTCAATAATAACTCAGATCTTTAGAATACCCTATCCACCGTCAACTATGACATTAACCAGAAATGTGCCATTATTTTTTCTTCCACAATTTATTACAGCAAGACAATACTCTCGATTAGCCTGGACAACAGGTCTTTGGAACTTGTTCCCCCTTCTTGAAAAGCATGTCACAAGAGATAATACAGTGTTATAAAGTCTGAACTTTTGATATCATAATTGGTGTATCAAAACCTCACAGAGGGTTATCCTCACTAATGATATGGGTGTAGAATGGGCATGTTAAAAACAGAAAACTGAAAATAAACATGGTAATTCTGACAGTTTCAAGAATGTTTTTGAGGAGAAAAAGAATAATCCTATTACGTTTCATTAGATCTGCTAAAATCAGATGTGACAAGAGAGGAAGGAGAAAGGGATATAAACAATGACATTTGCTAGAATTACTCAAATGTCGATACCAAATTATTACTCCTTAACAAATCCTCAGGGTTAAACATAAATTTGGTGAAAAAAAGGGCCAGCAAAAATACACCAGATTTTTATCACTGATCATCCTACCTGGGATAAATGCTTCTAGGCAATATTTTTATATGTGTTTATGGGAAACTACTTTCAGTAATAAATGTAACAGCGGACTTATTTGAAGTTGGGCTTAGTGTCACTATTACTTTTACTTCTTTACTTAGGAAGGGGACTTTTAAGTTTTTGAAAAAAAGCTGAATCTAAGTTAATTTTCTTAACATTTGTCTTAAATAATGATGTAATTACCTGTTCCCATTGTCTGTTTGGTAAAGTAAGAACATGATCAATGTAATATTAATATTACCTAATTAACGTGCATTGAATCTAAATTTCGAATTTTTATGTACTTTCATTTGCTTGGATTGATTTTCATTATTTAAGACGGGAAAGAGTTTCATTTTTGCCATATATTCGGATAAAGAAAGAAAAGGGCAGTTACAGATACTTGATTCTTTAAAAGTAATGCTTGAATTCCATATCTACAGGGACGACAAAAAGATGAAACTTTATCCAAGTTAGACAAAAAAAACAAGCGAAGTCTAATAAGAAATAAGAGTCGAATCCTTCTTTCATGGAGATTTATATATCTAAAAATAACAATGAACCCATTTAAGGGTTGAAACTATTAATTATGAAGGGTTCTTTCACTTTCAGATTCATATAATAGGGTCTGAATGTGAAATATAAAATACAGATAGGTTAATTAGGTTATACTACAATGTAAAGTTCTAACTATTTAAAAAACAATACATTAAAATCATTTAGTAAGTATAACAAATAATTGTTTTCAATTTTGATGTACTTTTGATTTTCAAATGGCTAAGGCCTACTATCCTACGTCATTCATATATGTTCGAATTCGAAATTCCGTATCCGTAAAAATGTTATAATGTTGTTTAATTGTTAATACGCCCTCTAAATATAGAATCCCCCAAAAAATATCCCATCTGACAAAAATGATTGGAGGTGCACATACGTTTAAAAGGTATTTATATAAAAAAAAGATATGGCTTATTTTTGATTCATATAAAATATGATATTTCTTATTACTATGAATCAGTTATTACTTATAATGTCTAAAGTAATCGTAAAAAAACATTTACTTAAGTTATATTGATCTTTTTTTGCATTTGGTGATTGTCTTGGAGGTGAAAAATAATTTTGAACAATTTTAGAATTAGTTTTGGATTTTGTGCTCTAAGATTCATTACTTTCTGGGCTTAAATACAATGCTTGAAAAATTGTGTAATATTAGTATACCTATCTTGTATACATTTATTTTCTTATGTATAACTACGTGTACGTTAAATTTTAGATGTAACTCCTTATTATTTCTATACAATCGTATTTTTTTATTTAATAGTTCTTCATTAAGTTCAAAATATATTTTACATCTTTAAATCAATTTTATCAACTTTTAAGAATACCATTTAAGTTATACATTTTTATTTTTATAATATTTTTAGTGTTTCCCGCTGGAATCTTGCAACCACCATTCTATCACAAGTATTTTCCAAAATCGATTAATTTTGGGGGTATAGGTGTTGTTATAGGACACGAAATAACTCATGGTTTTGATGATAAAGGGAGACAGTTTGATCAATTTGGAAATATTCGACGTTGGTGGGACCATTCTTCATCTGAAAAATTTGAAAGCAAAGCTAAATGTTTCGTGGATCAGTATAGTAATTATTTAGTAAAAGAAGTTGGAACATACTTAAATGGTTGGAACACTCAAGGAGAAAATATTGCTGATAACGGGGGTCTTAAGGAATCGTATATGGTGAGAATATATTTAGTGTAACTGTTTATCAATACCAAATAACGCAATTAATTCATACGTTTAAGTTTAGATAATTCGTGGGTACAAGTATGAAATAAGTTTTTGAAAGATTTTAAGATTAAAGAAAAATTAATTGTTAGAACTAAAATCTAACATGTCTTTTTTATTGAAATTTGTATGAAGTTTGTAAACAAACAAAATAACATTATATCGGGATTTAGTATAATCATAACCAATTATTTCATATTATAAATTCTAACACTGCAAAGTTGCAAAATATAAATTGGATCAAATATGATTAAACGCGTTTAATAACTTTTATTCTTTTTACAATTGTTTAAGTGTATGTAGAATGTTTGGTATTAAATTGAGATATTTTGTATTTGAACATTAGAAGTAATGCTTCAAAAAATATTTTATAGCCGATAGTTCTAGAAAAGTGCTATTTCTGATGGTAATTTGACTGTGGACAAAATACAAGTCAATAAAAGAATATTTAAAAAAAAAGTATTCTGAAATAAGGGCAATTCAGTACACCGTTCTCAATTAAAAAGTGTATATTGCAAAAGCTATAAAAAGTACGCCAGGTTAAATGTTCAAGAGTATGCTTATGTGCTAAAACAAGCTATTGCAAGAAGCAAGGCAAATGACTCCCTGTTTAGTATTCCAGATAAAGAAATTCCTCAAGAGAAGATTATTTCTGAGGCAACATTTGTACTATAATCAAGAAAAGACTCATCATGTCTCGAAAAAGTAGTACAAACGTATTTTGAAATCTCTGATAAGGTCCCAGAAATGGCATGCGAGGAAGATACAAATGGAGAAACCGAGGAAGGCCCTGAAAAAGGATCAACTTGTGTAGAAACACGTCCTTTAATTGAGGAAAATAAAATGGTTCCCTCTGAGGTATCAAAAATAATATGGGAGGAGGATAATAGTGGAGAAACCAAGGAGGACCATAACAAAGGATCAACTTATGAAGAAAAGCGTCTTTTACTTAATGAAAATAACATTGTTCCTTCTGAGGTAATGGTAGAGAATATTGCTTCAATTCACTCCTCCTCGGCGAATACTATTGAAGAAATTATTGCACCTTCGGGTATTCAAAAGGAAGATAGAAGAAAAAATTCAAAGGAAAAAAATATGCACTCAACAACAATTGCATGCAAGCCTTAAAAAAACACAACTAAATCCTGACCTCATTTTGCCATCTAGGACAAGGTCTGGTTCGGTTTCAAAAAGATCTTTTTCAACTTCCGGTCTTCCCATAGAAAGAACAAACTCCTATTAAGTTTCTAAAAAAATAATTTTTCCTTATTTTCATAAAATATAATAACGTATTTTAAAAAGCAAACCAAAATCGATGATTTCTTCAAGCTCCATATTTCTAGGGATCAAAATATTATTATGGGAATCGGTAAAATACTGTCACTGAATACGAGGGAGGGGGGAAGAGATCGAATTTGCCAGTTTTGTATTCCTAAAAACTATCATCACTTTTTCACAGGAGATGGGACACATCGGGGAATACTTTCTTTGGTCTCAGAGACCATCAATAATCACTAGTGTGTAAATTAATTCTCTAGTGGGGGGATGGCATAAAATATTTATTTCAACAGTAAGTGGTGTTTTCTATTTAGTCAACGCATATGGACCGAATATCAAATGCTTTGCCTTCTTTCAAGCAATCATTAACGTCTGCAAGAATGACTTTTATCCTCTCCTGTTAATTTGTGATCTTAATGTAGATCTATATAAATCCAAATTTTCGGTACCCTAATGTTCAAATATTAAACAAACTTATCATGGAACTTGACTTATGTGATATTATTAGATTTTTTAACGCAAAGGATAGTGTATCTTCGAGAAATGGGAAGAAGTCCTCACAGATCGATTTAGCTCTTGCATCTTCTTCTATACGGTCAGAAACAACTAATGCACTCTATCGCCCTCATCCTGGATCTGATCATACAATGATTGAAATAGATATTCAACAATATCATTCAAAGAAACGTTTTAAGGCCCCAATGTGGGTAGTGATAGATAATATTTTTATCAAAGAACTAAAGTCAAATTTGACTCATCGTTCTAAGACTACTTTTAATCCAGCAAAAATAGCTAATGTGTTGGCCTGTACTGTTAAATTCAGAACAATACAATTTATTAGAAGGAAAAGATTTAAAGGAAAAGATTGAAAAGGATCTTGAAGATGTTTTGAATAACATCTCTCATTCGACGCTCAATTGCATCAGAAACTGCCAATTTATATCGTACTTCGGAGATTGCTGAGAGGGAGTTTAATGAAAAAATTGTCTCGGAAACAACGACGTAGGCCAAACTATCAATGACCCACAGAGAATTTTGAAGCTCTTTCATAGGCTCTTCCAAAAGCTTGTTGGGGGGGGGAGGGAAGAGGTTTCCTCGTTCTAAGTTAGGAAAACGTTCAATCTTCACAAAAAATGTTATATCAAATTACATAACAAATCATTTTAAGAATGGAAAAGCTTCTGGTCCAGATGGCATCGGTGGGAAGATTTTTATACAATGTGTAGAATAGAACCCATTTTGAACTCCAAACTTGGCAAAGAACAAAAAGGCTTCCTAAATATACAGTCTGCTGTGGAAATTATACGTAAAAAAGGAACTTTTGGTGCAATTATAGCTGTAGTCTTTAGCAAACCATTTTATTCTGTCCAACACAGTCATATTTTGAAAGCAGCTAAAAGACTTTGTCCAAAATGATACTTTAATCCTATTAGAGCGCTTCTATTCAATGGAACATCAACTATTTCGAGGGAGAAACCGACCCAATTACCTTAAGAAAGAGCTGTCGTCAAGGTTGTCCTTCAGCCCCCCTATTATGTGTTGCTGCACTAAAAGATCTTGGAGATTCCATTATAGAGAAATTCAAGGGGTTTGGGGTGGATTTTGGGACCTGGAGACATATAATTGATATGTATGCCGATGACCTCACATTGATGTTAGAAGCTAACTCTGAGGCTCAATTAACTAGACGAATTAAAGTAGTTCTGAACTATTTCAAGAAGTATGAAATGAGGTCCAGTTTGAAAATCAACTATAAAAAGACAGGTGTTCTTCCTATTGGTAAATGGAGTCCAAGTAAGGCTATTCAACTTGCCAACTGTTAAATTGAGGACACAGTGGAGAGATTGGGAATTGTATGGGATTCAAAAGGTGCCTCTTATTCAAACTGGATATTCCTAAAAAAGTATGTGTGTTCTTCCATTTACCAATGGAGAAGTTTCAATCTTCAAAAGAGGATTGACCTATATAATTTCTTAATTATTCTTAATATCCTATATATGGCAACAGCTATTCCCTGGCTCACTGAGAGAGGAATTGAAGAAGAAGACTCCTGGCTTAATATGTTTTTTCATAGGATCTATCTACCCTCAATCAAATGACCTAGATCTCTTATGGGTGGAGGATTATCTCTGCTCCCAAGAATACTACCTAAAGTCTATCAAAAAGTTCTAATAGACCTTTCAAGATATCCAGAGAAATAGTAGCGAGCTACTATTTTGTCTTTCGACCTTATGTTTTTTTTTTTAGTAGTATGAGTTTGATAATTTTTATTCATTTGTTTTTTACCTGATCATTTTACTAATTTTATTGAAGATTTTAATCAAATGTAATATTGATAAAATAGTTGCTTGCTCTATTCGCCAATTTTTTCCTCAGAGCTCCAGAGCCTGAAAATAACCCTGTCGGTCTCCATTCGAATAAAATCTTTTTTATTTCATAATGTCCTTTATGAAATTATAACGTCACAATCAGCCAGTTATCGTTGGACCGTGATATCCTCTAGGCCTCTCAAATGGAGGTTAATTTTAACCTCACGAGATGTTCTAATCTTGTACATTCGAAGAATAGAAGTGTCCACTTCTATTTATAAAAAGAACACTATTTTTCATAATCCTTAAAGTTATTGACAAATATTGAAGATGCAGCCAACCTGTATCAAAACTACTTTTCTTTTAAACTAATGAGAGGGTTACAAAATATTATCCACTGAGCACCTCAAAATATGGTTCATTGGCAGACATAATAGAGGAAGGAAACAATTATTGACTATTCTAATTGGAGACTCCCGTCTGAGATGACTATTGAACACTTTTTGTATTTTGCTGGATGTATGTTAGGGGGTATAAGGGGAGCTCAAAATTGAGCAGTCACTAAGCTTTTTACAGTTTTATAAACGATACCTGGTTATATATTATCCCACGTGTAAGATCTTGGATTGAAGTTTATCAGTTCATTTGAAACCAGAAGTGAAAGCACAAACATAAATATGAACTCCCTAGAGGTAGTCATTTTCCTGAATAATCTACTCTCCTTTTCGACGTTACAAAGAACTTTCCATGTCCTTTGTTTCTTTGAACAAAAAATAGTTGAAATTGGTAGAATTTTCTTTGGCGTAACATGTACAAGTCTATATAATCTTCTAAAATCACCAATCTGTTAATTCTCAAGGCCTTCCATGTTGATTCTATACACTTCAAACCGAGACCTTACAGTATAAAGCATGAACACACATCAAAGATATTTGGAGCTTCAAATGTACTTGTGTGGAATTTATTATAACTTATTTTTGAATTTTTCAGAGTAAAAACAAATTTGAGCACGTGTGTTACCCTGAATATCATTATTTTGTTCCAAACTTTTATAATTTGCAATGGGTTTATGAAGGTGTGATTAAACTTGTTCACTGAGTTTGATATTATATTTACGACATTATATTATATTAAATCCTCATTACAAAAAATTTCAAAAATGGACAAAAAAAATAGCAAAAATCACAAGTACAATTGCCATAATAGAAATAAACTATCCAAGCCTATAGAAAGGCGCCTGTTACCACAAACATTCTCTTCTTTTTTCTATTTATTTGGATTTTTTTTGAATACCATAGGGATTTGTGGGAATTATTTCTTAAAAGTATCGTAGGCTTAACATCAAGACAAAGTTCTCGCTTATTTACAAGGTTGTGCCCTAATCGGTCTAGCAGTTCTAGCTTTTGTTCCTATTTAGAATATATAAAGAAAATATAATATGTATTTTAAAAATAAATTAGCTTTAAATTAGTCAGTTTTCTCAGTTTTTTTCCCCGTACAATTGCAGTGTTCTACACTACACTAATACATTTTTTACTGAGGCCCCTTTTATACGAAACAAGTGTTCTGTGTATGTGTGGACTGAAAGCAGTCGTCAATTCTCCATGATACAGCACCCCCCGAGCTTCCCTTCACGACCCCACTTTGAAAATGTTGCTCAAACAACATAATTTTTCGGGGCTCCTTCTGGAACTTGGGGTACTACTTATGAGGTAACTGCCACCCTGTTTGTATATGGGCCCGAATTTTCTAGCAACGTCCCTTGTTTTAAATGCCTGTTACCAACTGAGCTTGTATAAAAAAGAACTGAATGAATATGTTTTCTTTGTACATTACGCTAGGTTAAAAAAATATATATATAAAGACGACATTGGTTCTAGAGCAACACAAAGAGGATCCAGATTTTGTCTTCGAGTCCTGTATATTTAATAAATCAATATTTTTTAAACACAACCTTTCTTATTGGTGTATGTTAAAGCCTTCGAATAAATAATATTTTCAGGATATAGATATTCAAATCAAATTATAGTAAAATAATCTACAAAGGATCAATATTAGTTGTTTTTCTAACTTATTATTTATAATATATTAATTAGAAAAAATTTCAGCACGGCAAACTTTCTATACGATGAATTTTTTCAATGCAAGTTATCCTCACGGCTAGGCATCCAACGTCAAATCTACCGACGGCGAACTTTCATAGATCCACTTCAGCAGGAGAATAAAACAATTTTCTAAACACTTACTTTTTGGACATATCTTGAAGGCATGCATTTTTGGAGGTATATCACTGTCTGAGTATAGAAGGTCGCTATTCAAGAGGGTCATTGAAAAGGATAACAGTGGTAATTGTTTATAAATATGATTTAATTACGAGTAAGATCCAATAATTGAGCTAGAAAAAGAGGGTTCAGCTTAGTGGAGTAGCAATGTAATAATATCGGAAGATCAAAAAATATCACAAAAAGGAATCCTTAGAAAATATTGGACAAACAAGTCAACAAAATGTGATATCGTAACGGGAAAAATAATATTCAGAAACCAATCTTGAAGTTAACACACCTTCCAAGTCTGGCGAGTTAAACATTCAGAATTAAAATTGTGATACTCAATCCGTTTATGATCTAAAATAGTGATTCATAAATTAATTCCAACGAAGAGGATCTTAAAAAAAAGAAAAGAAAAAAAGAAACTGAATATCTCCCAGGAGATATTATAAAACTCCAAGGAAAACAAAAATTATAATTAATTTCTCCATAAGGCTTACTGTTGAACTTAAAGAGACTGTAAGGAAAAAGGCAACAAACATAAGGAGAAAAGAAAGTACCACTTTGAGTTCTGATATATCTGAAATTGAATACTTAGCGGTGTTCATTTTTTAACTAGCATCAATGTTAGGGATAGGATTTTTGTAAAAAAAAATATCAGATTTATTGTCATCGTGCTCCAATAAATCCCATTCCTTAACATTTTTTGATCGAGGGTATGTAAATAACTTAACATAATACAAAGAGCCTGATAGCACAATTATATCAGAATTTAAGTACAATCTAAAATTAGATACAACTATTTTGTTTGGCTATTTAAATATGGCCGAAAAATAGAAAATAAATTTTACTAAGTACTTTTATGAATTTAAGGTAAAAAGTAATTAAGGTCAAATACTACTTTTGTACCTGAAATAAATAAATCCATAGCATTATTCAAAAGGTTTTTCAGAAAAAAATTTACATAAATCATTTTTTATTAAGTAAATATAAAAAACTCTATCAGAACAAACAATAATATTTTAAATAGTAGACGTGAAGATTTCTTTTAAAAAAACAGTTCTATAGTTTTATTTCCTACCTGTAAATATTAAGAAGAGGTAGGGCTGGATTTATAAATTACGATTTGAACTTGATGTTATATGCCTTTATTTTAGATGTAGATGGTTACTGTTATATATTTTTCCAAACAATATAAATTTGTGCATAATTATTAAAGTATATTTGTCAATTATTGGTCTATTACAAATGATAATATTAATAAAAAATAAATGAAACTAATATAAATCAGTAACTATATCAATATGTGTACGCTCAAATTATTTTAATTTGTGTAATGGCAACATATTTTATGATTTGTTTATAGTTGAAAACTTCATTAACTGGGATCCTAAAACAAATGTCCTAATAACAATGTAAGAGGAATATAGAAGTAGGGGGAAATGAGTCCAACTATTGATTTGAAATGATATTTTATTGAGCAGTGATAACAACCCTACTACAAACCATATTATAATCCTGCAGTAGGCTTGAATAACGTAATAAACTAAGTATGAAAAATGCAATGAAAATTGCTATGTGTTACATAGAGAACAAATTATTACTTTTCAAAATATTCTTTTTGATTAAAGCACATCTGTGGGAGAGAAAGGAGTGTTGGGGAGGGATTGTTTGTTAAATCATCAATTACGATATAAAATTAGTTATGATTAATTTTTTTATAATACAGGCTTTTAAGAATCGCCAAAAAACTGAAAACATTGAAAAAGTTCAACTTCCAGGATTCGAAAATTTTAGCCATGATCAGCTATTCTTTTTGAACTTTGCTCAAGTATGGTGTGGAACGGCCAGGTTGGAGTCCTTAAGAAACAAGTTAAGATCAGCCGTCCATGCCCCTGGCAACTATAGGTATTTATTATCTCATATTTATGAAAACATCAAGTCTGTATAAAAATTTTCAGAGTTAAAGGTACACTAGCCAATTCAAAAGAGTTTGCAATAGCATTTCAGTGCCCCAAAAATAGTGAAATGAATCCTGAGTCGAAGTGTTCGGTTTGGTGAATAATCTTTTATTTCTTTTCAATATGTTTTACTTATTGATATAATATTAATTTTGAAACTTATAAATAAATATCTTAAATCAGTAATAACCAAAATTTATAATTTTGTGCTTGTAAAAATCAATTATAATGTATATTGGTTTATACGTTGATCTTAAAAATTTTATATATGTTAAAATATCACCAAAAAATTAACAAATACTTGAAAAATTTAAGGCTGTTTCTCTATTTAGAAGAAATAATAAACATAATTCAATGTAGTATCATTTATAAAAGAAATATGTTTCGTAAAATTAGTGATAAAAGTATATATTCAACATTTTACATAATGTTTGACTAAGTTGTTTAAGTTAGCTATTATTGTTAATTGTAATTGATGTCAATATTCTTATCTAATGAATGAAAACTATATTCAATCTTCGTCAGTTTAAAAATAAATTTTATATAAAGTGTGTCATATACAGTATCGTTCAAAAACAGTTCAAATATTCAATCGTTTAAATACAGTATCGTTCAAAACGAAACTTTATTTCTTTTATTCGGATTCAAAAAGTTTCGTGTGGGTGTAAATCAAAAAGTATAAATATTTTGCGTTTTTCTTAGAAAACGTTTCCGTATAGCAATACTGATTTTGTCATCCGTAGATTGTTCCTAATATTGGTCATATTCAATTTAAAAAATTTAATTCCTTTAGAAAATTTGTATAATTAAAGATATATTGATTTTGAAGATTAAAAAAGTCCAAGAATATTAGAACCGATGACACTAATAATAGCATGTCGCTTTGTTTTTCAGTAGTGCCAATCTTCAATATATACGCAATTTCATTATATTCCTGTCTGTCGTTGTCAATATGTTAATGGGTAACAATTATTTTTGGATTAGTCTAAAAAAATAAAATGACTGCAGTCCTATCAGTCCGGTCCTAATACAAATGACGTTGTTAGTCTAACTACTTTATTTGGGTCGCTGAAGTTACATCTTAATTCATAACCTCTTTCAAAGAGACAAAATACCTGTAAAAGATGTGTTACTAGAGCATTTTTATTGCACGTTCTACCTATAATTTATTATTTTCTTAGTTCTTATATTCTTCAATCCTTGCTATGAGTGAAGAAAATAAACAGATATCTAGGACTGTAAGACTGAAGGACCAATGTATCAGTCTTAACGACCGTTGAATGGTAAAAAAAATCGGACTGATAAAAAGACTGAAACACTAATAACATTGGTTTTTTGTTTAATACACAACCAAATAAAAAATCGAAAAAAAATTGATGATGTTATTTTGATCTTGAACCCGATCGATTTCACAACAAAATTTTTAATTTAAACTACTTTTATAATGAAACACATTTGTGAAATGAACAGTATAAATGAACTGAAGATTGTTTTACCTAAAAATGAGATAACCTTAATTTATTATTATTTGCTTATTTTTCTATAATTTTTATTTAAAAAATATTTCAATTAACCCTATGTAGAGTGCAAAAATTAAGGTTAATAAATATGAAAATATCCTGCCAAATAATAATAAAGCTTTAGTAATTGGTATTGCTTAATGTAATGGATGGTGCCTCAGCTTTAAAGACGAGGACTAATAACAAGGGTCATAATTAAATCTGAGTTGAATGTGATTGTAATTGTTGAAACTTTTAACCTCGAATTCTCTCAAATTTCCAAATCAGGGTTTAGTTCTGGGAATTTGTATTGTCATCTTGTTTTGAATAAATATAATACAGTTTAGTGTTGTGTAGCGAGTAGGTTTTCCAAAGTTTGCCTCAAAATCTTCTTATCTTATACCTGCAGCATTGGTACCACTCAAAAAATTACGTACATTCCCGCTCACTGCCCCAATTTTGTGAGGACGCTCCTGCTCTTGCTCATTTGGGTATATTACAAATTTAATCTTAAAAGTGTTCTTTTTCTATTCATTTCAGTCATTTTCTGTTAAACTATCTGCAAAATAAGATATCAGTTTTTAGTCTCCTATGATTTAGGAAGTAACATTATTTGTCTTGCCCCTCATTAAATAATTTATTCATAATAATATCAAGATCGGAAAAAAGTTTCAATATGACCGACAATCAATGTATTCCGGTTTCTCGACTAGATTATATAGATTTACTGGTACTATAGGGTCTAGCAACAAAACTTCCTTTTTTTATCATGCATGGCAATCAGACTATAGAAATTGTAGCAAAGTGGTGTTGATTTCATTCTAGAAGCAATATTCTAAAGTTTTCTTGAAAATACAGTCAGTTGCTATCATGTATTAAAGTAGTGAGGAACGTGCTATTGCCTTCGAAAATAAATATTGCTAAAAAATAATTTGATTTAATATTTTCTAAAAATAAACTCATTAGAATTTAGCTCTTGAGTTTTCTTTGTGGGATCTATAAAAATCAGTTAATTGCTTCTATTTCTATTACATGAAAAACAATTTTTTTAAGTTCATTTTCATGATTTTAAATTTGTAAAATTCTTTGAAATCTATGTTATGCAAGGATTCAATATTGGTGCAGATTGTATTTGGAACCGAATCAATTTTGGTAAAGCTAACATTTATAAGACCTTTGTAAACTCGCCACGAACTAATAAACGAATCGTCCACAGCTATAACATAAGATATTTTGTAAATTAAGTAAATATAAAAAGTTCTGTTCCCGCACCTTGCATAATAAGACTGAGTTGCTAAGTTGGAGCTGATTAATAATATAAGTAATCATATTAAGCAAAAGCAATAACTAAGTTTACAATTAATCATATCCGTATAAATTAGTGATACAAGTTGATGCATTTGTCAGTATGGAGATATTTGATAGATATCCCACCAAGTTTCAAAAGTCCACGACATCTGTACCTGACACTGAATTTCATATGGGTTATTTAACTCTATGAACACCATTTGAAGCTACACAAGCTGAATCCGTCCACTTCATTTCATTAACTTCAATCAATAATGGAATTTTTACAATAGAAAATATTGCTATGGTGCTTGAAGTCATGGAATCTTGATATGAATCTTTGCTTAATACAAGTTATCACGTCGCATAATCGTGATTGACAGGGAAGGAGAGCGTCTACATACATCGCCATAAACTTTTGCACGGTGAAGAATAAACGGTAATCCCCAGAGGCTTTGTTCGACCACATCTAGTTTGTCAGTACTAGCACTCGTACAGAACTCATGCTTGGTCTCCCCCACCCCTCCCTGTATCTTGAGATTAAGTTCGTTCAAGTACTGGGTAATGACACAAAGAAATCAAACAAACAACATCTACTTTTTATCATCCAAAAAGGAAAATCGGGAATTCTGTCCTTGGCTGACCATGACAGATTTGAGGGGTTCAAATAGGTTCAAAAATGTGCAAACATATGTGTGGGGTTAATCTTGAGGCTTGAAAGGACCAATATAAAACTATACCATAGTATTTGAAACTTGAAGGACTCATAGTAACACCACACACATTCAATCGGGCTTTCTTGAGTGTATTGAGGGGATTCATTTGATATTATACAATTGTGATATATTTTTGGAAGATTGAATGAAGGGCATGGACCTTGAGGGTTGAAAAGATCATTATAAAAACCATACTGGTAGTATTTGAAACTTAAAGGACTCATAGTAACACCACACACATTCAATCGGGCTTCTTTAAGTGTATTGAGTGGATTAATTTGATATCATACGATTTCGAGATATTTTTGGAAAATTGATTGAAGGACTTGTACCTTGAGGCTTAAAAGGATCATTATTAAACCATACCGGTGGTATTTGTAGCTTAAAAGCCTCATTATAAAACCAAACGGGGTGATGTTTGAAACTTGAATGACTTATTCAGGCACTACGCATATTCAATCGGGCTTCCTTGAGTATATTGGAAGAATAAACCAATGCAAGGGGCTCATTGTAACAACTCACCCAATTGCTCAGACTTCTTATAGTTTATTAGAAGAAAGGACTGTAGTATATTATTTGATACTTAAAGGTATCATAGTAAAACCATGCACGTGGGCTTTGAAGTGTAAAATACTAATTGTAACGCCACGTAGATTCAGTCAGACTTCTTTGAGTATATTAGAAGTAGGGGTTGCAGTATGGTATTTGAAGCGTATAGTGATCATCATAAACCATACTTTGGGAACTTGACATTGCTTCCAAGGAGGAAGAGGGAGATCACATTGAAAATGAATCATTTAATTGTAAAAATAAAAAAAATATTCAGAGCATACTTCTATATGTAAATATACTAATAACTATAATATGAATGTTCGTTGTTGTCGAAATAATTCTAGTTCTCTTGGATTCTCTCTAATACAATGGAGCGGGAAATTGACTATATGTTATCTGTATACAGCCATTCCATGCCAAATCGATCAAGAAAGAGACATTTTTACGGCCCCATCACCAATTTTTTTTGAAATTTTGCATATAGCTTAATATTGGCTAGAAACTCAAAAATCTAAAATTTTAGTTTTCATTGACCTCCATATCTGGAGTTAGAAGCTCTAAAGTTCCAGCCTCGAGGCCACCACCCATGTGTTTAAACAGCTATATCTCTTGTGTTTTTAAACGTGGTTGGATAGATATTTACACATTGATTATTCTATGTGTTATACTTTTACCCACTAAAATGTTTCTTTGACCTTGAGGTCACGAAGTCAAATCTTTCACCTTAAAATTTTCAATCATGGTATACTTCAATTTTTATCAAATTTTCATGAATGGCATGTACAAAACTTGGGTACAATATAAGCAAAAATAATTAATTTAGAATTGTGGCGAGACAAATTTACAATCATTTATATATTCTTTTAAATCCAAGTTATATAGACTTAGTATTCTATGTACAATGGCCTTACGTGTTTGTAAATATATAGGGTATTATAAATCTAAACTACTACAAATTTTACTAAATGGTTTCAAATATAAAACTTATTAACTCATATCTACCCAACCAAATTTACAATTTCAATAAAATACAGACTAATGAAAAGATCCCGAATAAAATTTCTAACTTTATTTCTGTTATCAAGAATTCACAAATAATTTATAATGGCACACAATAATTTTTTTTTTTTTTTTACAGCTGCTGTATTTTATATATAATTTCTAAATCAATACTTCACTTTTTTTTGGTGTAGTGATAACTCTTTTAACTATCGATACTTCAGAACCAGTAAAATGTTTCACCTGTAAGGAAAATTTCATCAAAGGGGTAAATGAGTGATTCTTTTGAGTTCCAGGTATAGTGGTGGCCCTTTTTTGCCAATCGCTTAAGAAAGCCAATTCTCGATTATATTCACTACATTTGAAATATGCAAAATTTATTTTCTTAATATTTTCTTCACAAAATTTATAAAAATCCATAGGAGTTAACATTGTTTCCGAGTTTTTTCCTTCTGAACAACTCTGTAGACTTGCTTTACTCACTAAGCGTTTAATTGTACCGCTTAAACCATCACATGATCCTTTTCCATGACTTGTTCCAGAAAAGTTCATTTCTTCTGAGATTCCAAAATCTTCTTTGTGGTAGCAAAGGTTTAAGAAGTTAATATAATTTTTAAAGTTTCCTACACATCTGTCCGAAAGGTATTTTATGTATTTAATGTATGGCAGTGTTTCTTTAACACATTGGATTAATTTTTTGATGTATAAATGGACGCTCACAGTACCGTACGGGTTACACTCAGATATCACTACAAAATTTACATGTTTTAAGAGGGCGTTTTGCTTGAAATATCCAACGAAAGGGTGAAGGGTTACTATATAACTGTTCCCATGAAATTTTGTACTTCGTCCTGCACAACGAAAGAAAAATTCCCAGTAAAGTCACAAATCACTACCATTTATCTCGTAAGTTACATAATATGAGGTACTTTTGCTCTTTGATCATGTCTCCATTCTTATAAACACTCACAATAATTTTTTTGTATTACCATTATCCTGTTCACATCTTCACATCGGATTTATAAAAGTTGTTCACGTCTTGAGCAACATGTTCATCAATTTTGGAGCCCCCTCCTTGGATTTGGATCCGCTAAAATTCCTTGTTCACGGTGAACTTCTTGGCAAAATGATAAAATGTTTTGAAAGTAATTTGGATTTTCCAAAAAGGGCAAATATGCAAAAAGATAGTCAAGATTTTTTTTTTGTTGTTGAGTTATTAAATTTATCCTGTAAATCTTTGATGAGTTGATCAAACTCTTGAGCATTTAATGCCTTTGTAGTTTCTTCGTCAACATATATATTCGAAGCTAAATCCAAACCTTCATAGTTATTTATTAATTTGTTTTGAATAGCTTCCAATGTTTTGTACCTTTTCTTGGACATATTTTGGAGTCATATGACTAACCCTTTTTGTAAGACTTTCTCTTAATGCAGATAAACATTTATTGAAGTCCAAAACTGCAAATTTGGGATTGCTAGGTTCGTCTGGATCACTTTCGTTTGAAGAATTTAAGACCATTGTGTTGTTTTCAATGGCAGTATCTATTTGAGGAGGTTTTTCGTTTTTTTAGCTTCTCCTCGCATGGACTGCATATATTTCTTGATGTTAACGACCATTTTTTGACAAGGTCCTCGGAAACTAATCGAATATTTTTTTATGTTTATTAAATGGATCACTAAAATTTTTTAATTCATTTAAATAGCTACCACACTGATATTCCATTTTGAAAATGATTTGTTATGTTGAAACTAAATAAGTAACTTTCCAGTTGTTTGCTAATGTACGTAATTAAAGTATTCCCAATCTTTAGTTTCAATAAAGTACTTGCTCAATTTTATTTTCCTAACTTATTCATCTCCACCAGCTACCCCCCTTTGGTATTGAACTCATACAGTATATATGAAAATAAAACTAATGTTAGCCTATACACATATAACCAATACATTAGTGAGTGGCGCTCAATCGAGCGCTGCTCAAAATTAAATTATTGAAAGAGTGCGGGAGCGCGCTCATTGTTTTGAATAAGAAGCAAGAGCGGAAACACACTTGCAATTTTTTTTTTGGGGGGGGGGGAATTTTATCAATTTAATAATTGTTATTCCATTTGAATATTTGGTAGAATTGTCGTTCCATCTAATCCAGCCCAAATATTAACTTCTGCTTGATAGACTTATCACTTATACAATTAAGACATTGTATTTTACTAAATATATATACCATATAATAAAATATGTAAATGAGTATAAATTTGTCTCGCAACAATTTTAATTAATTATCTTTTCTAATATTGTACCCAAGTTTTGCACATCCCATTCTTAGTATTTCGCTTATATGACCCAAATTTAAAAACAGCCCTAAAACTTCTTTGAAGTAAATTAATATATGTTGACGGCCATTTTATGAAAAATTGAAAAAAAATGAAGTATACTGTTTGAAATTGTTAGGGTCAAAGATTTGACCTCGTGACCTCAAGGTCGAAGAGCCATTTTGTTGGGTAAAAGTATGGAATATAGAATAATTAATGTGTAAATATCATCCAATCACGTTTAAATTAGATCGATATCATTCAAAGCACAAGAAATATAGCTGTTTAAAAATATGGGTGCTGGCCTCGAGGCTTGAACTTTAGGAGCCTTTAATTCCTGATATGGTGATCAAAGAAAATTAAAATTTTTGATTTTTGAGTTTCAATATAAAGCTATATGCAAAATATCAAAAAAAATCGGAGATGGTGCTGTCTGACGAGTGATCAATTTGATGTGGAATGACCCATATATATAAAAGAGTGGGTGGTGTTTGTAGAGATGTCCTTTATACGTTCCTACACCATTGAACCCTAGGAGGATGAAATTTTGCCTGGTTTGTATTTAAAGTGATGGATAACTGTTGAGTGTATGTAATTTCGTCCAATGCAAGAAATATATAATTGTCATCAAATTTTTCTCCTTATCTTGTTCAAAATTACTTTACTTCGAGACTTTATTGGCTTGATGATGAAAAACGGAGAAGGAATTACTTTTCAGTGGAAATTTCCATGAATTTAAAATTTTTTTGATGATTCACGATATGTAGTGGAATAGTACAGGAAATAAGAATCTTGGTCATATCAATAGTAAAATTGAAAATATTAGAATTTGAATTAATTATGCTACTTGTATAGAGTTCCAAGTTCCTCTCTTGAATTTGTTGTTTACTTCGATATTCTAATTTGAAAATTTTGACAAATGATAAAAACGTCGAAGCAACGTTATAATTCTATACATTTTTACCACCATTATCATCGATCCAGGATTTAATATTAATAGTCATTACTTTATCTCAAACTTCATCACGATACAACTTTATACGTTTCTAAAAGTTATAAATAAAAAATAAGTCGTTCATTGTTATATGTTACATATTTATACAGGAGGTTTTGCATAACGTGATGATTGGAATATTTCTGAACCCTCATATCAGGTTTTTTTATATTATGATAATAAAATATAAAAACTATATATTGAGTGAAACAAGAATTTTTCTAGTTCTTGATGAGTTCATTCATACTATGCCTATATATATAAATATATATCTATACATATATATATAATATAAGTGTATAATTTTGGAGAGTGTCCTGTAAGTAATTGGTTCGACAGCTACACTTAAAACTTATAGTGACTACTTATTACTTGCAATTAAAAAGGTTGTTGAATAAATATTGGTTAAGTTCCGATTATTTCAACCTTACAGTATGGAAATTATCAGATTAAAAATCAAGTAAATACCCGATTAAGATTATATTTTACAGGTATCTTGTCTAGTATATATCATTTTAAATAATTTCTGATGAAAAAAATGTTTTTATTGTCCTTACTATACTAAAAGACAAAGGAAAATGAGTAAAAAGTAGACTTTGAAAAATAATTTCCCCTCTTTTACGGGTTTTAGTACTACGCTGATTGCATATATTATGGATTTTTCTTATTCATAAAAACTACAATAAGGACAAACCCATTGTATATGATTTATGATTATGAAGTATGATATGTCTTCTCCTAAGAATGAAAAATAATGATGACAGCTTTTATTACTGTTTAGATTGCGAATTACAAAAACTGCTCCAACTTTTTAGGACATCTAATATGAATAACTCTTGATGCACAATATTTCATCCGTATAAGAAAATTTTCTGCTGTTTTCTGCACTTCTTTCAATTCTATTTATAAAAATTATCGCCATTGTTTTTATTTGTTGCGAATGCTGTTATTTTTTCTAGTCCAATTTTAATATGTTTCCAGTAAAGTGTTATTTATTTAAATGTATGTTGTTCAATTTTTGGTACAATCATGTCAAGTTTGTATTCTGTAATATCAAACTTACTCTTGATCGTTAAGATATAAATGAGTAATTCTGGTGTGTCATTGAGATCAACACTTTCGTATATTGGAAGGCAGACAAACTTTGGAGATGACAGTTTTTCCTTTGTGGTGCTAAACATTATTTTTTATGACAAATTCTGTTGGTAAACTCATATGATCTTTGTCCAATTATAAGAGTAATAGTTTGTCGGTGTTGTAGTTTTTTTAACAACATCACGTGGTATTTTATTTAACTCTTCCATTTTGGGTTAGCATTTCAAATCTCGAAAAATTGTTTTTGAGGAGAAAATGATGGACTTAATTCACGTTCACAACCCAAAATCAAAGTAGATATTTTTTAAAAGGTTATCTAAAGTAAATCGTGAAAAAATAATTGAACTAATTATTTAAACGGATAAATTTCCCCTTCAAAAATAAAGTATAAACTTCAGTTCGTGTTTGTACAAGATTATGTAGTATCAGTTTCATCTAATAGATATTAATCTTGTAATCATACAATTATTCATTCATTATGGTAAACAAGTGTGTTTATGTTGGGTGTCGAACTGCAGCCGATAGGAAACTTCCTTCGGGTGTTGACTACATCGATTTCCCAAATGTTAAAGTTATATATCATATAATTCTAATGAAGAAATAACACAGCTTGGGAAGTAACCTTTGAGTAAGTAGAGTATTTACACACAGGGTTGAATGGATTTGGAAACACATCATCCAAATGTTGTATTCAGACCCAGGATTACTAAATAACATTTATAGTTAAGAACCATTAATTGTTATACGTTTGTAGTCCAAATGAAATTGTAAATATTTCTTATGAATTTATAACTTAAATTTTATTTCAAGAATGAAAACCTCTTTCGCATAGAAGTGTTTATTTGAAGTTTGTTTCATATTTTTATTTTGTATTTTGAATGACAAAATTTTATTCTGACTCCACAACCCATATAATAATTATTTTTTCAAATATACTTTTTTTTAAATCTAATATAATTAATAATTACAAAATGTCATAATATAAATCAATTTATTGTTTATAGATACATAAGTTTAATTCTGATAGTTTAACGAAATTTATTTATTTTTAAAGATGAACCAAAAAAAAAAACCTTACTCAACCGTCCACCAATCATATAGGTATGTAAATATAGATGAATTAAGTCATAATTAATTATTAAAATCTATTATATATATGTAACTTATGACCAACTCATAATAGTACAGAGTCATTATAATAAAATTACATATTTGTAGCACGTCCACCCAAAGGGAAGTTAGATAATTTTTCTCAAAATGGAACATGGAATACATTTTCCAACAAATTATAGTTCATTTAAATGAAAAAATGATTCTGATTAATCCTTTGGAGGCACCACAAATTGTACTTAAAGTAGCCAAAATTCACCGGCACATTTATAGAATTAGTAAATTAATAAATTATATCTCTAAGACAATATTGGGGCCAAATTAAGTCGAATAGATAAAACGGAAGTTTTAAACTACAGTTAACACTCTCGGGTATCTCAATTCATCGCAGAAATTTGAATTCATATCCTGTAATTTACCGTAATATATCTTTCAAATATTGTCTGTCATTTTATAAATATAAATGATTGAACCTTTGAATATAAAACGCATTTTCCGCTTCCCGTGATACATTTCTGCTAATTAATAAATTACTGCAATTATTTCAAGAGTACTTTACAGCCAAAAATAAAAAACAAAGATGCACACAACATTTTTCGTATGGATTTAAAGTACTTCACATTGAGTGGATATTTGAGTTAGATATTACGTTTAACGTTACTGGTTGCAAATGTGAAGTACTTTACAGCCAAAAAAAACACGCACACAACATTTTTCGTATGGAGTACTCTTGAAATATTTAAGAGCGTGAGAATTTGTTTCATTGAATACAAGATAAATTAAATTATTACTGCTTAAAAGGGACATAAATAATAGTTATGTACTTTTTAGAGTGGATTGTTGCAGTAATTTATTAATTATCATAAATGTATCACGGGAAGCGGAAAATGCCTTTTAACAACCAGTTGGTGATTTGTTCTATCGGTCAGAAGGAAATACAGAAGGACCACTTTAATGATCACAAAGTTATACTCCATAAGAATGACCCCAGCTGCAAGTATCAAGTGAAAATTGATCATAAGAAGCAGAAAACATTGAACTTTGCTGTTAAGAAAACTTCCTCTGCTACATCCTCATCCTCAGTCACTGCCTCCTCCTGTCCCAATGACCCTGCTCCAGTTGAGGCCTTACAGCCTGAACCAAGATCTGAAAAGTCCGTTTCTGCTGGAGAGAAAGTTACTGCAGACAAAGAAAATAATGGCGACTCATCAAATTACCCCAGCAGACGGATTTCTCATGGAATAAGACTTCCTAATCTCGATATCGGACCAATCTTCTCTCCCGAGCAGCTCTCTGTAGTCAACAACAACAATATTCCCTCTGCAGAGGACTCTGAGACTAGTGACAATGTCCAGGGAGGTGAGAAGAGCAAGACTGAGGAGATGGAGTTTGTGGACGGAGGCCCAGAGTACCCTGTCGTCTTCACGAGCCAGCTGGGTGACCCGATACTTACCGGGCGGGAGCCAAAGCGGAAGGACATCCAGACCAGAACCAGAGTGGAGACTGAGCGGGAAACTGTGCCTAAAGTCGAGAAAGATCATCCTCTACATCCCAAGTTACAAACATACAGTCCTCAGATAGATGACAAATACTCCAGAAACTTTCAATATGAAAATTGGTTCTGTAAGTTCCCGTGGCTAGAATATGACGAGGTTGAAAAGTCAGCCAAATGTTTCGCCTGTTCCAAATTTTCCATTTCCAACCTTGGGAAATTTGAGTTCAAAACATGGAAAAACAGTTCCTCGTTGAAAGTTCATTCTAACAACAAAAAACACAAACTGTCGATGGAAAAGTGGATCAATTTCCTCACATCAAGGAGAAACAATACCTCAGTTCTTGGGCATGTTCAGTCTCAACATGCTGAGGAAGTCGTGAAGTGGCGAGCTTATTTGAGGTATCTTTTCCAAACTGTTGGGTTCCTTGCAAAGCAAGGATTGGCTTTTAGGGGCGATTCCGAAACAAGGGAAAAGTTGACGGAATCTAATGAAAACAATGGAGGAAACTTCTTGGAGCTTTTGTCCCTGCGTTCACACGACAACCATATGCTCAAAGATAAACTGGAGGCCGAAGTCAAAAAATTTGGTTTAGCTGGGGCAGGTTTTGCCAAATGGACTTCACCTGACATCCAAAATGAGCTGATAGAGATTATAGCATCCAGAGTGACGGAAAATATAATTGAAGATGTCAAGACTTGTGCCGGCAATGATGACTACTGGTTCTCTGTGATTGTTGATGAGATATCAGATATTTCAAACACGGAGCAGTTCAGTCTGTCACTGGGATATCTGACGAGTGAAGGCATCAAGAAAGAGAGCTTCCTCAAGTTTGTAAAAGTTACCCAGACTGACAGCAAATATTTGTTTGAGAAGCTTCACAAGGCTGTCAAGGATTTCGGCCTTAACCCCGCCCTCACTGTCTCCCTGGCCGCAGACGGCGCCTCCAACATATCCGGCATCAAGAAGGGTCTTGCCGCCAGGTGGAAGGAAGCAGCCCCACTGCATGTCTACATCCACTGCTACGCCCATGTCCTCAATCTTGTAGTCAAGGATCTACTCTCAGATATAACCCTGTTGAGAAATACAATGGGGACAGTATAAATTTTATACAACTTCATTGAAGAGTCACCAAAGAGGTCAGCAATCTACAAGTCGGTGAAGATAACAAGTAAAGATGAGGAGCATGCCAAGGTGATGACCCTGAAGAACCAGTCTGCTACCCGCTGGAGTCTCCCCTACGATGCTGTACACGCTGTATCTCTAGGGATGGTCAGAATCATGAAGACCCTCATAATAATGAGAAAAGATAAAGATACATTGTCGAGTTCAACAGCAACTTCTCTGCTCAACAGCATCTTTATTCAAGAATTTGTTTTCGGCATTGAACTGTTGAAGACACTCCTCAGACACACATCTAACTTGTCAGATGAACTTCAAGGCAGAAAGATTGACCTAACAAAGGCCGGAAACACGTCAACCTAGTGATTAGGACTCTTGAAGATCTTAAGAATGAGAAAATCTTTGAATCAATCTAGAAACTTGCTGAGTTGAAGTCGTCTGAGATGAAATCAGTATTTGACCAGGAGGACTCAATTGATTTGGAATTCAAGGAGGCGAAGATTCCAAGGAGAATAAAGTGGAAAAGAACAGCTGAATCCTACTTCCGTGAAACACATTTCGATGTTGCAATCAATAAGATTGTATTAGAGCTTGAGAGCAGATTTGCCGCCGACAATACAAACATCACAATGGATCTCATTGCAATCGTCAATGACAGTGAAGTGGAGACCTGTGTCATTGAGCGTGTCTCCAAGCACTACAGACTTGAACTCGAGCAGCTCCAGTCAGACCATGCAATCTTCCAGCAATTCAAGGTTAATATTATAATGTTTCATTTTGCATTATATGTTTAAAATTTATATTTCTCTAGGCAGATATTGAAACAGAAGACATGGTTTCGTCACAAATTGCTGCGGAGTTAATAAGCTTGGGAGTGTTCCACCTGATGCCGGAGCTATACAAGGTGATCGTTATCCTAGCTTCAATGCCCATCAGCAGCTGTGAGGCGGAGCGGTCATTCTCCTGTCTCAGAAGGCTCAAGAACCACATGAGGACCACCATAGACCAGGAGAGGCTCTCCTCCCTCACCCTCTTGAACATGGACAGGGTGATGGTGGACAAGGTGCTCCATGAATACATGGACAGTTTGATTGACACCTTTGCGTCAAGAAAAGAGAGGAAAAACTTCTTCTTCTAATCTTGATAAAGAACATATGCATTTTTTTCTTCATTTTTTTCAAACACATCACCACGTATACATGCGAGTTAAGAACATCAAGACTTGTGAACATAATTTATTTTCTGTAGATGTAACCGTTTCATGGTATATTATAATCTCGTTCATTATATTCATCCGTTATTATTTTAAAAATATTTAAGGAGGTTTAAATTGTTTGACTTAATTGTATAGTTCAAAAATTTTCTCTCATTCTTGCACCGTACATTTTATACTCCATTATACTCTTTCCTTTATGAATAGGTCGGCATTGACTTTCCGTCTAGAGTTTTTCCTTTTCCTTTTATTTTTCCCAATGTTTGCCTGAAGAAAATAATGGTCCCACAGTCCATTGGACGATATTCTTGCAAGATTTAATCTATGCTGTAGCATTTGCCCTGTTTAAATATCCCACGTTCACCACTGAAAATCAACCGTTCACCCTTGTAAAGTGGACTGAAAAATCTTCCTGACATACGGCACTGTACAGAACCTATGATGATCAAGAAAAAAAAATTGATTTAATTGAAGGATACTGTTTATGAATTTGACTACTGCAAACGTGTTTTTTGTTGAACCTTCGTAGTTATTTTTTTAAAGTGGAATTAAGACTGCTACAATTTTGGCACCCATAATCATTTTTCGCTTCGAAAATCCGTTTTCGAATAATTAAGGATCATGTAAAGGGATTTTTTTTGCTATCATCTTCGTACTCTATTTAATTCCGGTTAATGACCTCAAGTGTTAATCTTCTGTGCTGCTACTCTTTTTAGTTGAATAGGTAATATTTATATATCGTAACCTTTTTTTTCTCTCTCCCTCTTTATTGTGGTCGATATTATATTTATATTTTAGTGACAATTAGTGATTCTAATGGGAGAATCCGTTTGGGATTCCCCTTTCATTACCTTGTCATCTGTTATAGAGGAAAACTTTTTCTCAGTTGTTGTACAAACAGCAAAAATACTTTATATTTTTTCCCAAGAACGCGGTTCTTCTTGGAGCAAATAAAACCCTTCTTGAGGATAAAGACAGGGACACGATTTTTCTTCGTTCCTCAGTTAAAATCCCTGTTGCTCATAAGGTAACAGAAAATAAATTGCAAACAATGTCTTATAGTAGTGTTGGAACCACACCCCTGAACAAAACTAATGTAAATCGTTCGAGCGTCTTTTCAATATAAAGTTAATGATTGTGAATGAATGAAAGTTAATGTTAATGAAAAGTGTGTGACAAGGCATTGCGATCTATTCTTGAACCTTTTTGTTAGATCATCCCTTTTGGCATTGGAAATTCATCCACTACTGAAAAGTCATATTTGAAAAAAATCTCTATTTTTAATTATTCAAGGTTTCAAAATTGTAAAAGTTCGGATTGAATAATCAATGTAAAGGGAAATCTAAGGAACGCCCCTTCTTTGATTCTTTAGGGGCGGAGATTGATTCTTTAGAATTCATCGGACAGACGCAACAATGTGGAAATTGTTTTATGTTTGGACATTATAGGTTTAATTGCAAGGGGAAAAAATAGTCTGGCTGCTATTCTAAGTCGTGGATGATTTCAAGAATTGGAAGATCCAAATAAGGATATAAAAACAAAGTCTGTGAGCAAAAAGCTGATAGTGTTATTTTGCCGTTACAATTATTTTATAATGGCACTCAAGAAAGTTAGATTGTTGATGATAATAGGGAATTTTCTTCAACAAAGCTCACTTATAAACGAATCATCAGCCTACATTTCAAACTGTGGGGATAAAGAGAAATCAGAATGTGTTGATGGGAAATTACATCACATGTTGAAATTCATTTACGATCCTTCAAGACCTTATTAAGTATAAAAACCTTTAATAAGGGAGTATGCAGTTTCGTTGGCTCGAATCAAATCTCAATCATTAAACAAAAGAAACAGACTTGATTTAAACAGCAATCTAAATTCAAACCTCGATACTTCGAACCATAAGAAGAAGACGAGAAACGATTTAACTCATTAAATGACTGATAATCAATTGAAAGATACCGAACAAAATAATACTTTTAGTAATTGAAATGTTGAAAAGAATATGGGTAATAGAAAGATCCTGTTGCTAAATAGGAGAGGAGTCAAGAATCACTTATCACGCCACGCTTTAAGGAAAAGATTTTTATTATTTTAGCTTTGATGTTATATGTCCTCAGGACATCAAAGCTAACGAAAGTATCCTTGTTATGTAAGAATGATTGCACCTTCTGTATTGCAAGGCAGTTTAACTGTTTTTTTAACGGCTAAGGTACAAATCAAGGAGTTCTATCCTTGGTTTAATCATCTCTTAATGATCCCACATGTCCAAATCCTACTCTAGTGCAAGTGACTGGAATAAAATTTTAATATCCAATGAATAGGCTAAATTAATGCATATGGTACTAATGGTTTTTTTTAAAGCCCAATAGACATATCTTTATTTATAATTCTGACAAAAACAGCTATTCTTTAGCATATCCATTTTTGCTTTGATGAAGTAAAAGGATTTTTAAATAGTATTTTTGCATCGAAGTTAACCATTTGGGAGATATAGTCAGTCCAACCGTTTGGTTAGCAGCTTTTCCGCTGAGGTTTCTCCCTGACCTAGTAGTTCGGTTCTTATTCTTTTATTTTTTATTGTTTCCAGAGCTATAAAAAAAGGAGTTGGTGGACCAAAACGCCTAGTTTTTTTGTACTGAGGAATACTGAAGTAGTCCTCCTGTGAGTTACAAAGTTTGACAGGCCAACTCTTCGTTAATTCCAAAGCCAGAGTTCTCCAGCGGTGGTAATATTGAAGTGTATTCATGTTATAATCATAATAAAGAGTCAATCATTCTTCTAGGTCATTATTAACAATTGTAAAGGTAATAATTTACCAATCTTACTCGTGGGAAACCTTAACATTGACTTACATTTGTTGCAGCAACTCATATCAAAATTTAAGATTTCTGGAGAAAATTATATGAGAAGTAAATTTGATTGAGTTAACAGCCAATTTTCGTAATTACATTAACATTATGGTCGTCCAGACCCCTCACGCTTAAACTAATAAATCATCTCAGAATATGTAATTTTGGACCTTCGGAAAAAGCGTGTCTAATAGTAATAAATAATTTACCACAATTTTTCATGTAATTCCACTGAAAAAGATTATCAGACCAAAGTTTTTCCTCCAATATGGCATCTTACACCAATATTGGTAAAGAGGTAGCCTTATCCAAAACATTTGGAATGAGAAAAGTGTTGTAAAGATCTATTCTTTTTTCAAACGTAAAAACTGAGACAGCCTTTGATAAAATTATTGACTCTCGCTTTTAGTTCCAGCCAATTTAATTCTGAGGGGCGATCTTTTCTCTGCATGTCGTAAATATATTTCCATCAATCCCCTCCGGACTAGAGGCCTTATTGTCTTTAAAGTTTTTCCTAATGTATTCAGATAATATCTCGTTAGGGAAGATCGAGGTTATTTTCCTTTTCCTTTTACGGAAATTACTTCTGATCCCTACGATGAACTTCTGGAAGGTTTTACGAAATGCCATTAATGTTCTCTCGCTTTCTTATAGTTTTACCACCTTACTTTATTCTCTTTATTACTGAGGCTGAGTAATTATTTTTGTTGGTAAGGTTTTTAATTCTTTGAAGAGGATTATTTTCCTTTTCTATTTTAGACATAGCATCTAACCGTTTCCTCAATCCGGAAGGATTTATAAAACACAAAAGGTATATTTCGTTAAAAAAGTTAATCCACGTTCAAGGTATGGTCCAAATTATCGTTAAAATTAACCCTCACTTTTCTCTTTTCACTAATGTAGCTTCTGACAGAACTATATATTGTGCATTTAAGGGAAACCCATATTTTTTTTCTTCAGAAAATGAAGAATGAAAACTATTTGCTGTGTTAATTTGCATTTTATTTATGCATTTTTTCATCATAAATCAACCTGAAAGGGAGTTTCTGGGGCTTTGAAGAAGTTTCGAGTACGAAATTAAACACTATCATCCTGTGATCGTATAATGGTTCAGAACAATAGAAGGCATACTTAGTATTTTTATAGATGAATTTTGACACAAGTGCTAAATCAATTTGTGACGTTGATCTGCCTCTTCTGCATCACACACTATTACTGGGGCTAAAATTGGCTGTTAAGTCATTCAAATTTAATTCACATAAGTACAAAGAAACTAGGCGTTTTGGACAATAACTCCTTTTTTGGTAGCTCTGAAAATAATAAAAATTTAAAAAATGACAACGATACTACTAGGTAGGGCAGAAACCTCAGCTGAAAAACGGGTAAGCATACGAGGTTTGACTTCGTCATAAAAATACTATTTAAAAAACCTTTTACTTCATCAAAGCAAAAATGAGAAGATCAATCTTAAACAAATAAATACCGAACATCACAACAGGAACACAAAGAAAAATATTTCCAATTCTGCTTAAAAAAATTAAGGAACGCTACTCGCGTATTGGTCTTGAATCCTCCTATTAAGTCTTCCTCGGAACTTTGCTTTAGCAGTCAAAGGTTTAGAAAAAGTTTTATTATTGAGGGGAATAGAAAAAACAAATCTATTTCAATATATAACCTTATGTATTTTATATTAATATCATTAAGGGGATTTTCTGGTTTTTCTAAACTGTTCTTCTTTTCCATTTTTTCTATCGCTTGTAATTGTTTATGAAGGTCAATAATAAATAAGAAAGAGCATTTTCAGAACTGTTATAATTATAATCTAGTATAGACATGGTAAATGAATTTAAATTGTAAATAAAAGTAGTCCAGATGTGCATATCATAAATTATGCTTCATAGAGGGCGTTTTGATATTTAAGACACCTTCGAAGGTCGAATAAATTAAATTAATTTAACTTTCTAAATCAGACAATTCAAATTAAACAAGCATGATTTGCACAAGGAAAAAGAGGGAAAATAAAAACATTGTACGCTATAAGTAATATTTGTATTAATTTTCTCTTCAACTATTTTGTATTGTTATTCATACTATAAATATTTTTTTCTCAAAATAGCATAAATATATGTTAGAGTATATTACGTCATCTTTAAAAAAAAATATAGAACAGAAAAACTTTTATTGTGAACTATTTTCACGATAATCGTAGAAGAAGGTAATTTTTTTCGAAAAAAATGGCAATTTTCAAAACTTTGAGGGCGTTGAGCTACCTCTAAATATAATTTAATTTATTTAAAACATTTACAATTGTATCTTTTTGCAAGTAACATTTCAGGATCATTAAGCGATCAGGACATTTCAACGCAATTAAAAATAAGAGACACCCACCTGTTAATGTTACCTTGTGAGAAAGCATTTTAGGAAGTAATAAAAATTAGTGGAAAGAGTATCTAGGGGGAAAAAAAAAAATATTAAGGCTGTGGAAGTAATGGCCATTGAGGAAAGGATTGTTCCAGAAAAAGAAGAAGCCGAGAAGATCTTAAGGGGGTGAACTCTACTTAGATAACGTCCCCCAAAGTACAATTGCCATTGCAGACAGAACTGTTACCAAATGGATTAGATGTAGCCGGAAAACTTTGGGAAAACCACTTTCTCAGTGATATACCTGAGTTAGAATTAGCAAAATTAAATCTGTCATGTAATCAACCAATTTGGTTCTTAGCTGAATTTTGTGGAATACAATTTCAAGAATTAGCTTATATTGGGAATCCAGCATTCCATCTTATTCTAACAAGTACTTGGAAGAGGCGGACATTGTAATGGGTTTGGTCGGAGACAATTGCTTTAATATTATAGGTATTCCTATTGTGCCGGTAGAAGTTATGGTTGGTAATATAAAATAGCCGTGGAAAACTAGGATCTTAGTAATTCTTGAGCTAGAGGTATCATTAATTCCCTGTTTACGTAGGCTGATATATATATATATATATTTCTGCCCTAGGCTACACTAAGTGTTACCAGGTGTAATTTGACATTTCCTTTGGTAAGCTTGACATTTTTCGTCGCCAGAAGATGCTGTTGAAGCGTTTAAAAACAATGTTTTGGAGGTGTCTCAACCGGAGTGGAAAAAGAGCTTCGACAATTGGTTTGAGTGCATTAAAAAGTGTATAAATGATGCTGGAGAATACTTTGAAAACAATAAAACCATTTTAATGATAAAAATTCGCATTTTCATTCTTAGGCCAGAAATATATATAGATGCTACGTATCAATGTATGACATTACAAAATTAGAGAATTAACCTAATTATTGGAAATAAGTGAATATATCATTATTAAATTAGTACCAAACCATACATGGAAGAAATATATTGTGTCGTATGAAACTAAGAAACTTCTCTCCACTCGAATTTCAATTGATTTTGAAAAACTTATGATGTAATTATAACTGGAAAGACTTCAATTCCTGTAGATAAATAGTTATAATTGTAGCGATATCTCAAAAATAAAAGCTAAATTATAGCCGTAAATCAGCTATTATGGTTTCAGCTACGGAAGCAGATGGGAAAATCTATTTTGAATCACAATTAACAGAAGTGAGGAAGACAATACACGGCAATAGTCCTATATCATTAATCATTTTGACTAATGTGGGAATGACTTCGGCAGATATCCCTTGGACAAATATAATTACTACGCAGCTCATGAATATACGTAAACTACTATCAAGCTAGAGAAATTTCTGTTCTTCATCAAAGAATTTGAAGAGTACATGTGGGTTACCAAATCTATCATGCTTGTTCATAAATTTTATTTGTACGAACTTCAATTTTTATAGTTATGTAGATCGAAAAAGAATGCTGATTCTTTGCATAGAAGACCCAATCATCAAAAAAGTGTAATAGAAGAGAAAAAGAGAAAAAAACAATTTGATTTCAAACTCATGTAGGCCAATTGCAAACCTATTAAAACTATTACTAAAGTTAGAACTTGTCGATGAAAGAACAAATATAATCAGGAACAAGGAAAGATTAAGGAGGTTGAAAAAGACATGACTATGATCAAATAAAACGGTGACAGAATCAATAATAATTTAATAGACAAATTGATTTTTATCAAAAATGTATTAGTTTTCCTAGACGTTCCTTGATAAGAAAGGAAAGGGTTAAATCAATTCGTACAGCAGACAAAGTTTAACTATCTCAAGGCAAATAAACCTATCTTAGAGCGTAAGATCAATGATGTATAATTGATAGTAATGTATATATGAAATATAAGGAAAATGATGATTAAGAAATATGTGACTGGAAAAATTTCTACGCATAGTTATTGACCCTGTGCCTGTGCATCATTTATCAGCTCATCCTGCGATAAAAAAATCCAAATTAATAGCCAAACATTATTTCTATTCACCATATATGGATAGAGGTTTAACCTTGTATTTCTGTTAACCTTGGGTGTGAATAATTAAGTTTTTGCAGAATCTCTTTCCGTTTACTTTTTGGAATTACCAATCGATTTCTTTATAAAATCAAGCCTCCCTCAGTACTCATCTTAGTTAAAAAAAATTATGTAAAGTTTCATTCCATCCCCTATCACATTGTTTTCAATTGCATTTACAAGACCAATATATCCTTCATCACTTATGGACTTTTCATCACTATATTTTACTGATGGATCAATTATTTGTTCTTCGTTTTCCTATTGAATTATTCTAATCTGAATTACTTCCTCTCGATGGTGACCAACTTTTTTTTCAAAATTTTCATAGCCTTCTGGGGATCAGGCAGGTCCTTTTAATAATGCGTCTGGGATATCACTATCCTTTCCTCTATTCTACCCTAAATTGATTCATTGACAACTTAAGTTTATATCAGATCAATCTCACATTTTCAAACATATCTATAGAGTAACTACATATAATAGGGATAATAAGTTTCAGTTATAAACGTAAATGTAGGTAATCAAGCAAAAAATATATGGCCCTTCTTAATTGCCAATAAAATTCTCAAGCACTCCAATATGATAATTGCATACTTTGTCTGCACTGGACAAAAATCGAGATACTCTTTGTATTAATTTCCATCTTCAGGGCATTCCAATTTGCAGATATCAGACAAACACTTCATACTAGGATTAGATTTTATAAAGAGAAAAAATTTAGACCTCGATATATCACGAGGTCATTTCATCATTCAAGACAAAAGAATACCTCCTGAAACATCTAGAAAAAAAGATATTATCAAATATCTCCTATCTATTTAAATAACAAATATATTAAGAAAAAGTTCCCTACTTTTCCATTTAGGAAGTTCGACATTGTTAAGAATATATCTGACATCACCGTAACTACTGAATACCTGTAGTTTGTGAGCTTCGTACATTAAAAAAAATAAACAGCCAAAGCAGAGTTTGATAAGCTACTCGATGCAAAAATAAATAAAAGATCAGAGAGGCCATGGAGTTCGCCCATTCACATGGTAACAAAGTCTAACAGTTCATGGATTATGTGTAGGCATTATATACTTTGAAATTATAAAACTATGCACGACAGCTATGCATCTGATAACATTAATTATCTTGCAAACTCTTCAGCTGAGTGTGAACTTTTTTCTATGATGGACCCAATAAAAGCATAACACCAATTTCCTGAAAATAGAAAAAAACTACAGTTTTGACCACCTTTGGTTCATTTCAATGTATTATAATCCTATTTGGCATTAAATTTCTATAATTGATAATATAAAAAAAGAAGATAATGGTGCGTTAAAAATTTAGTGAACCCAACTTTATTAAAAAAAATGTGAATTTCCAAGGATTTTTTAAATTTGTTTTAATGTTCCTTTAATTGGTCAGATAGAGTAGCAATGATCAAGTATAAGTAAACAAGCAATCAGAAAAAAAAAAGTAGTTACCCAAAATATTATAATTGTAGTATTAAATACAAAAATAATATCAACTAATAATGATTATTTTCGTAGTCTTTTATTGTTTTAAGATGTATGGTAGTGCTCTAGGGGATAAAAATATGGATCTGACTAAAGTATTTCTTTATTTTTTTTACCGTTTTATTCTCCCGGGGGGGGGGATTTTGAAATCCATATTTTGAAGCCTTGCGACTCAACTTGATCTCACAATCAAAGACTATAGACTTGAATGGACTCGATAGCTAAGACTCGTGAATCGACTTGGACTGGAAAGATAGTATAAAGAGGATAATTGTTGCAGGCTCTTGCAAGTAAAAAGTGGTCATCATTAAATTAATATATTACCTAGGAAACTACCTCGTAATGACTGACCATGTAGAACGGTTTGATTTTTAACATTTTGCGAGTTTTAATTTCGTCTAGTGCAAAAAAGTTGTCATATGGTATGAAAATGGCCTCTGCAAAATTTCATTGTCCTACATGGTCATCTTTCGGTCGTACATCTTTATTAAATTATGGAAAAAGGCAAAAACTCTCTACTTTGTCAATATAGATACAAAGAGGAAATTTTAGGTTATTTTGCATTAAATAATTTTGATATAAATTTTTCACCTATAAAAAGTGTTTTTCTAAAAGAAAAAAAAACAAACAGAGGGAAGAAGAAATGAGATAGAAACAAAGAGAGAGAGAAGGAGAAATAGAAAAGCTATATTATACATAAGGTTGATGATTTTGATAAGAATACAAAAGCGTGCGAGGAGAAGAGAAGAAATACTTATGGCATCATTGATTAAATAATATACATCCTCTTCTATCAAGAACCTTATAATTCCCGCCTTTATTATTCAATGTTAATATAATATTAGATACTGATAGTCGATAGAGAACTGAATAAAATGACTAAAATAACGCCACCTTCTGCATGGATTTCTGAAATGGAGGCCTAGGAATTTGGAAAATACTTACCGGATGAGAAACAGATGGCTTGTTGGATTTATCGATATAAATGTGCCTTTATTCCCCTGTCTATAAATACACGCCACTCATTATCCTCATCTCATAACACGAGTTATATTCATTTATAAAATCAAGTTAACGATGAATACATCAAGTCAGACTTTAACCTTGATCTCACAAAGACGCTTATTGTATGTAATATAACCTTATACATTGCTAATCATCCTACATTCAAAAAATTATGGAAAACTACACGGGTAAATTCTTACCTTCCCGAAGAACCATCATTAATTAATGGAGGATGTTGGTAATGATGTCATTTATAGAAATACCCCCATTGTAAATTGTGAAGTTAAGATAATTTTCAGTATGTTTAGAGTCATCCACACCAAATTACGAAATGGAACTCTGAATTTTGTACCATCTAACTGTAAGTATTCATTTTTTTTTTAAATCTAATCATAAAATATGATTATATTTTAGCCAAATTTATCAAGAATTATGATACACAACTCATTAAATCGCAAAAATATGTGCTTGAATGGTCACAACAACGGGAGTCGTAGCTTTGAATGGTTTGCAACTAGTTTGTCTGACATTAGTTTCTTCACTTAAATACTTGGGTATGATTTTTAGGTTTTCCAATATTACATAGTCAATAAATATTACTTTTTTATCACTTCAGGATTAGCTATGGTTGATAAGCCCCAAGCAATGGTGCTCAAAAACTCATTAAAAGCAAAAACAACTACTTAAATGGTCACAACAACGGGGGTAGTGCCATTGGGTGTATCATTATAATTAGCAATTGTGCGTATCCTTCACGATAATAGTAGGGTGTTATACAAACCTAAATAACGGGGGGAAATCTTTTTTGATGCCCTTAATAAGGATTAATACTGCCGGACATTAGCTTTTGCACTAAATCTTTACGATGTATTTCATTCTTACATTTTTTTTTAGTACATTTATTGTCTAATTTTATGATTTTGACATTTACTTTATTATTAATAATTATTTAGATCTCATCCGTTCAGATATATCTATCATGTGCGCAATTGTATATAGCAACTTCCACATTAGGAAAAAAGGGGGATGATTTTTTTGATTAAACTCTACGTCTGGCTTGTGTTTAGCAACTTAAAGCTATGACATATTTAACTGAATTCATGTCATAACAAGAAAATATTTTTGGGATCAATCTATTTTTTCAATATTCTATATTTATAATTTATTGTTACTATTAGTTATATGATTTTAATTATTTAATTTTGTATATTTAACATAACTGTATGATGGTTTATTTTTTGGTATGTAGATTATACATAATTTAGGCCTTCTTTTTAAGCTTGGAACTTCAAATATGTTTCGATATACTATCTATGTCGTTTCATTATTCTGTGAATATGGCTTATAATGAATTACAACTTCATGGAGTGTTACGTTTTCAAATCTACTGTAACAGATAAAAAACGTCTAAGTTAATTATACGTAGTATATCTTCATTAAACATTTTACGCATAAATACTTTCGTTATACCCTTCAAAATCATAATAAAGCAGGCAAATGATAATCACATCAGTATTTTAAACAATGATACCATAATTCTTTCTCCCCCTCCCCTTCTCCTTGCACGCGTTTTTCTCTAAAGAATTATCAACTTTAATTATATAATTTGTTATAATATTTAGCCTCATGTCAAAAAACTATATAAATAAATTATTTCAAACTTCATGGATACAAGAGGACGCGCTGCATACCCGTAGTGAGTGTGGGATTCCAAAAAACGGACATTCAAGAGGGCCCTCTCCGCAAATCTTTTTCTTTTTCTCTCTCTTTGATTCTATTTCATTTCTTCTTCTCTGTTTTAGTTTATATCTCTTCTAGCTGGAGCATATGAATACTTATGGACTTTTAATATGAGATCAATTCAAAAATGAGCGTTTTCCTTGAAATATTATCGGGCCCTTATCTTAAGTTGACAACGATATGGAGTGATTTTTGTGAGACTCCTTTTTTTCAATTAAAGATCATACTTTGAACTATCGAATGCAATATTTTTAAGTTTTTTGAATCTATTTGTCTTGAAGCTATGAGGCTCTGAATAAACATAACCTATTTTCTGCTTGAAACAAAATTAACTCGTGTTAAAAGTATGATGCAGACATTTTAAAAATAGTTTGAGAATTTTTTTAACGATTAGTTCTAAACATTTTTAACATTATTTATCCCTATCTTCAACACCAAGGGCTTTTTACACAGCTTTGAGACTTAAATAAAGCCAAAAATAACATAAAATTGATGGCCTTTTTCTGAAGGCTACGAGGTTATGAGAGAAAAAATAAGGGCATATTTTGAATCAAGGGATCAAATTCTATTAGATAAAATATATAATATTTTTGTACCATTTTTGCTGTTGGACAGTGTTATTAATATAACTAAGTCAATTAGAAAGGAAACATAATTGAAAGTTCCTTTCCTGCCTTCGAATACTAAATAACTACAAAATTCCTGGGAATAGTAATAGTTAATGAAGTATTAGCCTTGGGAAATATAGTAATGGGGATTTGATGGCAGATATAATTCCAAACTTCATAAGCCAATTGTAAAGAATGCAAAACTTAAAAGTGATCCCCATGGTGTCTCAAAAATTTAGGTTTGATCGGATTTCGGAAAATATTTAAAAAATAGTTACAATAATAAAAACCATTATCGAACTGGGATATATTTCAAGGGTCGGGGATGTCGAAAATATCCTCACTTAGATTACAAGGCCACCAGTGTGACCAGATACAAAAAATAAATCAACTCGATGGAGTCACCTGGAGGATTCTTGAGATATATTTCAGACGAGAATATTTTCAGGGGTGACCGCTCATTCAGCTGCAGGAATGACATATGGATCTGTTTACACCCTTGTATGCCTATACCATGCCATCATGAAGACGAAGAAACCTGCCGTAATCATCATCCTGGATCTCATCTCTAATGGGAGGGGGGATACCCCCTTGACATCTTCAAGAAGGGCGAAACAGTGATGGTGGACGTATACCTGAAGGTTCTTGGAGAGGTCTTCATTCTTTGGATGGATGGAGTAGCCCAAGGAAGAAATTATATTGTCCAACAAGACAGTGCACCGGCCACAAGTCCAAAAAAGTGTCGTATGACTTGGGCACAAAATGTCTTCACTTCATATTGGGTATTACCTACTTTAACGACTTCATCAATTACTCATTGTTCAACCTAGTGAAATTTTTCTATTCAGTTAATAGTCCTACAGACAATGATGTGATGCCCATTTTAGGGCATTTGAGAATGTCTTTTACATTCAATTATAAGGGAAAAACTTATAAAATATGGGACATGTTCTTAAAAATATTGGACCTACACATATTGTGGAAGAAGATAATCATAGGTTCAATTTCTATAGTCAAAGATGAAAAGCGATTTACATCACAATTTCAAGTATCGTCAGGATGTATATTCTTCGATGCTCCTTACAAGGACTGTCCAAAATAGGTTAAAACTGTTATTCCTGCTTTTGCAGGCTGCCTTTCACTACACACACTGAAAAAAAAATCATCTTGCTTAAAATAGTAGGAATAAGTAATAAAATCATGACTCCTATGCGTTTATGCAGATTCACTTCAAATATTTTGAGCGCTCCTACAAAAAACTCGAGCCAGAGAGTTAGTTCTCTCGAGCTGTATAGGTAGGATAGCAGAGAAGCTGACGGAAGGTTAACCCTATCCGAAATGAATAATTTAGAACTATTCTGATTTCGACTACTGCAAAATACTCTGTCTTTGCAAAAAAAAAATATATATGGATTCTCCTAATCTAATGTGGCAGTATAGGGAGATCTGATATGTTACTTACGAATACCCATCTTGTTCGAAATATAATATAACGTTGCTTCGCCGTATAATACGCATCCACAGATAATTTAGAAAGTTTTGTGCTTCGAATGTTAAATTTTTGATCTTTTTGTCTCTATCCTACTATTTTTAGTTGTTTAAAGGCTATTTTTCTTTAAATTCTTATTCTAATAATTTTTATTCATTTTTTTTCTACCAGATCCTTTTACTTATTTTATTGAAGATTTTAATAAAATGTGATAATCTACAACTGAGTATTTTTTAATCTTTTAACTCCTTGTGCTAATTAACTGTTGTATTTACTTTTGTTAAGGGATATTATTGTTAACTAGAATGTTTATTTATATACCAGTATGTAACTGTTGTAAAAAAAAAGTTGTTTTTTTGAGGGGTGGAATCCAAGCATTGTTTTTCAACTTTGTCATTTTATTGATAAGTTTTCGTTTTTTCGGTCCATCAATAATACCGTATTCTTCGAAATTAATTTGTATATTTCAAATGCGTGAGACATTAAGTTTGGACTTAAGCAATTTTTTCTTATTCAACTAAGAAAGTAGGAGCTTAGATACTTTTTTTATAATCCCAAAATCACATATCAAATGATTTAATTTGATACTGATTAAATTAAATGATGTATCTTCTAAAATTTCAAAGTCTACATCATTTTTTTCTTCAGCGTCACCATGATTTTCTAGAGAAGATTCAGATATTGGTACCAAAATTTCATGAAAAACACATATTTGAATACACAGTAAAACTTTAATTTTTATTCGTAAATCCATATACAAATTAACTTAAAAATGAAAAAATCAATTCAATGAAAATACGAAAACTCATCAGATCTTCTATCCAAGAGATAAAACAAAAGGAAAATAGAGGGAATCGAAGGAAGATACTTCTAACTTGATCATCCATCTCAAGAGGTACACTTATTTGGATCTCCGTATCCACGGGGACGACAGGATGATAAATCATCAAAGAAAAACTACCAGGCTTCGTAAGAGATTAGAGTGAACTCCTTCCTTTGGAAGTACATTCTAGAATCGAAGCAATAAAGAGATTTACTTACGATGAGTAGGGAATTTAAATATTTCAAATATATATAGTGAACAATTTATTTAAATTTGTACAAAGTGCAATATTATGATATTTATTACTGGATATGACGTCATTATCATGACATAGAAATCGTAAACAATATTAAGATAATGTTTTTTCTATTTTTAGTCCACCCGTATAAAAATAGGATTACTCAAAAATACTAAATCGAACAACAATCTTTGGATATGCATATAATTTATGCATAGTTTTTTTAGATTAAACATTCAATATATGTCTATAATATACGCTTTGATATTCCTTATCACTATGTTGCTCTCACGGATATTTCTTTTAGTCAACAATAAGAGTTAATATATAAAAATATTTATGTAAACGTATAAACGCACGATAGATGTGGTAACCCGGCTTGTTTATGTTTTCGAAAATGTTACTTACGTTTTGCAACTATTTTAATGCAATACCCTGAAAGTTTATAAAATAAGGGCTACCTAAAAATGACCATCCAGATCAGAGATGGGGAACTGGCGTCCCAGGGGCTGCACAAGGCCATCGTCCTCACTCAGTACGGCTCGCAAATAGATCAATAATAATTTATAAAAGTTAAGAAAACAAAAACTTAAAATTATACTGTTTTATACCCATAGAGAGCGCCATACGCAAACAATAGCGAGGCTCAGGCTCCCTTCGCAACATCAGCGACAAAAGAGAAAAATTGACAAAGAAAATCGCACTTTTCAGCCAAAATGGAAAGAAGAGTACTCCCTCACTCATTTAAAAGGGAAACCAATGTGTTTAGTTGGCTAAGAGACATTATCAGCCCTAAAAGATTACAACTTAAGTCGCCATTACAGCTTATTGTATATGCTTAAATATGGGAAGTACACTGCAACTGCCAGAGCTGCTGTAGTAGCAGACCTCAAAGCTAGAGTATTTCGACAGCAGGTCTTTTTCACAAAAGCCACGACCTGTCAAGTGTTGGCCATCACAGAGTCTTTTGAAGAGTCACTCGAGCTTACTAAGCCAAAGAAACCACTGTCAGATGGAGAGCGGTCAACCGTGCACTGTGGAAACGGCCAAAACATTTGCTAACAAAAACATTGCTAAAAACTTTGAAGCTGTGTATTTGTCCAGACGCACAGTAACTTGAAGTAAAAATGAAACACGTTCATTGTAAGGCAATATTATCTTGTGCAATTTCCAAGGTAGTGGAGGATTACGATGAAAAGTATACAACTTTTATAATTTGACAGAAGTAAACAGGCCCATTTTAATGACGTAACAAATGTATGGAAAACACTGGTCCGTACTTGTATTTTACTCTAAGATTGCAAGGAATCTAACTAAAACTGTAATATTTACTGCTGGTAAACTGGGCCTGCGGCTATATATAGGGGCCTTTACATCTTATTTTCATACTTTACCCTTGTATGTATGACAAATAAAATAAAAAAGTGAAGATTTATATACGCTTATGAATATAATACGATAGACTACTATTACTATTAGCTACCTTGTACTTTGAACAACTCCAACTCCATTTATGAATATTTTTCACTTTTCTTTATATAGAAGATATACACCATTATCATTATCTTAATATTAGGTATATGAAATTTCTACTCGCCTGACAACAATCACAATAATAAAATAGCCTTTCATGTCCAAAATATAACAGAATTAATAAAATAAAAAAAATAAGGGAAAACTCATGTAAATGTTAGAATTAAATGCATTTTTTCTTCCAATCTTAGTACGAACAGCTGTTAGAATCCTACTTTCATTTATTTCATGTTTATCTAAAAAAAAGAAAAGTTAATCAATACAGTCAAATTTTAAGCCTTAATCACTTATCTTAGATATAAAAATAAGACTCTTTTATAACTGATAAGACAATTCTGGCAACCATTCTTGACTTAATGTAGTTTTTAACATGACATTGTAAAGATTTAGAGCAAAAGCTGATTATTTAGTAATGTCCGTCGATGTTACTCCTTATTAAGAGCATCAAAAAATAATTCTTTTTCCGTTATTTATGCTTGTATAACAACATGCTTTTATCATGACGGATACACATAATTACTAATTATAATACTGCACCCAATGCAGCTACCCTCGTTATTGTGACCATTTAAGCAGTTGTTTTTGCCATTTAATGAGTTGCGTATCACAATTCTTGATAATTTTAGCTAAAATAGAATCATATTTTATGATTGGATTTAAAAAAATTAATACTTACCGTTAGATGGTACAAAATTCAGAATTCCATTTCGAAATTAGTAAATATGTTATACTTTTACTGATAACTTTGATCGTAATTTGGTGTGGATGACTCTAAACCTGCTGAAAATTCTCTCAAATTTACTATTTTTAATGGGGCTATTTCTATAAATTGAATCTTCAACGCATGATAGGTCTCACAATTCATTGTAAGCTGGATTTTATGAAAGGAAATTGGTCAATTTAGATCGGAATGGCTCTAGCTTAATATCATTTCGTAACAGTTCAACGATGGTAATGCTCAAAAGTAAGGGTAATCTTTCTTCTAAAGCTGTGAAGGCCCAAGGAATTTGATTGAGATTATTATGAATAATGGTCAACTCGGCAAATATATATTCCTCATTAATAATCTCCTTTGCTTTAAATATAGAAGGCATTTTTTCATGGAGGCTACTTAAATATTGCCTGGTTACTATAGAGTGATTGAAAGAGTAATCTGCTGTTTTTAACCAAGTTCCCTAACGTGTAATTACTGGAGCTGGGGGTAAGGGACTTTCGTAAGAACTAGCTAATTTACTTTTTCATAGTCCAGCGTTCAAAAATATTTTATTCATTTCGGATATTAATTCATTTGGTCTAGGGAATTCTTTACGAGCAAGTTCAGCAACGTTATGGAGCCCATGAGCCTTTATCAATCAATATATCCTTTATTTAATCCAATCTATACCAGTAAAACTCACATTGGATATTATTTCTTGTGTTGCCCTCATTTGGATTTAGTACACGTTGGAGATTGTATATAAAATATTTTTTAAATCACCATCATAGCTGCATACGAAATCCGAACCCATCTGTATAAGTGTATAAACTAACCAAGTCTATATCCTAACGGAGATGAAAGGGATGTAGCGACCAAGATATATGCTGCTATATCTGTGGATGCTTCACTTTATCACCTCAAAGACGGAACAAAACTCACTTCGTTAAGAGTGTGTATCTTGCTTATTTTTAAGTACCGCTTGGAGACCAAAACAAAAAATGGGCACCTCACATAGTATGTACGACTTGTCTCGAAACTCTGAGGTCTTGGTATCAAGCAAAATATTCTAAGCTCAAATTTGGTGTGCCGATGATTTGGAGAGAACCAACAAACCACATAGATGATTGCTACTTCTGCCTTGTAAATGTTAAAGGATTCAATAAAAAGAGCAAGCTATACATGACATACCCTTGCATCTCCTCTGCAATACGGCCAGTTCCCCATTCGGACGAAATAACTGTACCTGTTTTCACCAAGTTAGCAGATATTGATGATGAAGCACATACTTCAGTCGATGATGATGATGAAGAAGATACAGATGAAAATTACAAACCATTGGGGTCATTGTTTGGTCAACCTTTTCTGTATAGTCAACCTGAATTGAATGACCTGAATCGAGATTTGAATTTAAGTAAACAATCTGCTGAGTTTTTAGCTTCCAAACTGCTAGAGTGAAGCATGCTTGCTCAGTAGCACAAGTGTCACATTTTATCGTAACAGAGATGCAGAACTGGGGAAGTTCTTTGATTCCGACAATCACTTTGATTACTGCAGTGACATTGAAGGGCTTCTTGTGGCTATGGGATCATCTGCGTATCATTCAAGTGAGTGGAGACTCTTGGTTGATAGCTCAAAAATAAGTTTAAAGTGTGTTTACTTCACAATGATAAAATAAATGGATGTATCCTTATTGGACACTCAGTCTCCATGGAAACATCAAAATAGTACTTGAAGGATTGAAATACCTCGATCACCAGTGGTTAATCTGTGTGGATTAAAAAATGGTCAAGTTCCTTTTGGGTCAACAAGGAGGTTACACAAAATACCCTTGTTTCCTTTGCTATTGGAACAGTAGAGCTGACAAGGATCACTGGGTTAGAATGGAATGGCTATCAAGGCATACCTTGATACCTGGAGAGAAAAATGTTATTAATGAACCACTAGTTGATCGAAAAAATATCATCCTTCCAACATTGCACATCAAACTCGGTATTATGAAGCAGTTTGTAAAAGTTCTTGATCACAATGGTTATTTTTTCCAATACATATGTTCCACCTTTGCGATTCTTAGTGATGCGAAGAAAAAGGCAGGGATATTCGACGGACCCCAGATCAGAACATTACTTAGGGACATACATTTCATTGAGAGGATGATCGCTGTCGAATCTAGAGCGTGGATGCATTTACTAATGTAGCGCAGGGTTTACTTGGGAATAAGAAAAACGACAATTGCCAAGAGATTGTGGATGAACTTCTCCTTAGCCTACGAGAGCTCAGGTGTAGAATGAGCATCAAACTGCAACTTACACGGTCACCTGGACACGTTTCTAGACAACCTTGGAGATGTTAGCGACGAACAAGGTGAGAGGTTCCACCAAGACATTAAAGTCATGGAAGACAGATATCAAGGTCGTTGGGGCTCGCATATGATGGCTGATTACTGCTGGAGTTTGATGAGGGACCATTCAGATGCTCTATATAAGAGGGCTTCATCAAAAAGGAAGTTTACCCCAAAAATGAACTAATATGTTTGTCTACAAACAAAAATACACTGTTCCTGCATCTATTAGTTTGATATAACATTCTATGTTTTTAATAATATTGAATTTTGTCAAATATGTGTTAGTACTTTCATTTTTTGTATTTTTTTTAGTTTTGTATGTTAAAACAAAATTAGATTGTTGTGTCTTGTATTGAAAAATAAAATAAAACATTTTAATCAACTTATAGTTCAAAACCTCATGTGATAACCAACAACTAGTGACACATTGAAATCAGCAGCCAATATGCAAATAAAATCACAAAAAACAAAAATAATGTATTATTTTTCTCTCGTAAATTAAGGATATTTGGTATATGTTGTAGTATTTTTTCATCACCCCGTTATTCAAAAACTTGATATGATAGGCAAAAACTAATGACAGATTTGGAATCAGCAGCCAAAATGAGGTTAGATTCACTTAAAACCCCCAATGCAAGAAAAATTGTGTTGGCCAGTGTTATTTACTAATTATTGTTGTACAGCATCTCTCTTTAATAAAGGCTATAGTAAGCCGCTTACCTTATAAACATAAGTTATAATAATTTGTAATATTAAAGAGAGCAGATTCGACTCCTTTCTTGCAAATAAGATTAAAAGCTTGAAACATTGAAAAGATCCATTCATGATGAGTATGGAATTTCAATATTTCAAATATAGTTAATATTTAATTTATTTGAATTTGTATGCATGGTATTACATAGAAATATAGATTATTAGTATATATGATTAGCAATGCAGACAAAACTATTGAGAAAAGAGAGGCACATTATCTTAAGGATTCTAGAGTTATCCTTCACTCTCTTTCCAATGACAAAAGAGGCACACAAATAATAAAGAAATCGAGGGTATATGTTGTATAAGATTTTAGGAAAAAATGGAAAGGGAAAAAAGGGCAAGATAAAAAAAAAGTGTCTAAATGGAAAATAAGGCAAGATTCTTTTAAACTGATATAATATCTATCACCAATATAATATATAATAAGAGAAAAGAAAAATAAACAAACACGACAGTGGTTCTAATGGAAGGAGTGCTAATCACTTATTAATTATAATGTCATTACACATGATGGACTATTCATATCGGACAAGATTCTCCACCCAAGGAAGGAGTCGACTTTTCTCTTTTGAGGCTTAGCTTGGTTTGGTTTTCTTCTTTGGATAAAGTACAATCTGTCATACTTCCGCAGAAATTGAAATTCAAGCATCTCTTGTTGATGATAAAGTATCTCGGATCCCTTCTTTTGTAGTAATTCTTAGAGAACATGGAAGTATTTCTGTCTTTAATTAATGAAGATCGATCTAAGCATATGAAAAACACTTCTAAATTAAAAATGTGTCGCTTCATTTATCCAATTGCTTGTGTGTATTATGTTTGACATGTTTCAACATTAAAATAATAACTAATGTATCATATTTATGCTGTGATAATCGTAAGTAAACATATTTATTTTATCACAAATTGATAGATATAACTTTTATGATTTATAATTGATTTTTTCACATAGAATAAGATCTAAATTACTTGAAAGTTACGCATTTTTTAAACATCCATAAGGCGAAAATAACGATTGAAATTACTAATTTGATGATATATATTTTCTTCATTAAACGAACTTTTTAAGGGCATTTCAAAAAAAAATATTAGTGTATTTATGATCACCAGAAGTGGACTAATACCCACAATGACCAAAGAAATGAGAAAGATTGTATTTCTCTGTAATTGAAAGGTTAATGGGAGTTAAATAGACACAACAGTTTCACAAACACCAAACTTTTAAAATACAATATAGTTATGAGAAATATATGGCACTTGAAATCTTTGAGGGCCTGAAACCTTCCCATAGAGTTGGCTATAACTATACGTACCTAAATTAACCAAATTAGATAATTACATGAGGTCGAATAACTTTTTTTAGAGCCGTTTTTGTCGTCATAAAATATTTATTTACGTTTATTCAATAAATAAATTAATTTATGGCATTAAAGAATGACAAAGGAGTTTACATTAATATTTCTTTTACAAGTTAATGAAGTTGGAGCTTTATTCTCATTCTAAATTGAAATGAATGAATATATAGAGTTTTAATATTCATATTTGTTGATAAATATCACTGGAGACCATTATTATTTATTACAAACGTAGTTACATATTCAAATGTCATAGTATCATACTAGAAAAATATACTTAAAAATTCGTTGAAAGAGCCTATAATCACTTGTTATGGTTTTATAACTTGGCTTAATACATTGGAAGTATGAATTCACAATCCCAGATAAACAACTTTGAGAATTCGAATCCTATGGGTAACTACGTAATGCAGCCTGTTTCGTTCTCTTTGGGCAAGAAAGAAGGTTTATGAAGAGACGAAGACCATCGTTCTATTGCAATTTCAGATTGATCCAACTGTACTGAGCTTTATAGTTTTCCTTGCACTCTCCAACGACTCGACCTTTGACTACCTGTCCAAATCCTCTAAGTGGTTTGTCACTCCACAGCCAACCACCTCTTCTTCTGACACATCCTGGGTCATAACGAAGTGGAAGTCGCTGCTCTTGCCTAGTATTTTGCAAATGCTTGTCTGGCAATCCAAGAGTATTGTCCAATATGAATAGTCCGTCATGTCTAATGATATTGTAATTAATAACTGAGAATTAAGTGATTAGCACTCCTTCCATTGGAACCACTGTCGTGTTTGTTTATTTTTCTTTTCTCTTATTATTTATTATATATTGATTTGCTCATCTACAGCTGACCCTGGGTACTGATCTTGTATTCAAAGTTTCAATTGATGCAGATAGGCCTCCCATACTTCCACTGAAAGAGGACACACTGAAGGCTCATCTGTTCTCCATTTATTTTTAATTTTACTGAACCAACACATCGACGCCATCTTGCCATTTTTTCCATTTAGGCACTTTTCCTTTTTTTATCTAGCCATTTTTTCCGTTGCCATTTTTTCCTTGACATTTTTTCCGTTGCCATTTTGCCTAACACCGTTATATAATTATCCATATAGATTATACATCACAAACTCCAATCATGAATACATGTTTGTTAACTCTAACAAAGTAAGTTTAAATATTCAAAGAAAAGATAACACTAATAATGTCAATTTTTTGAGATTATGAGAGCTAAGTTTATATTTCACTTATAATGTAATTTAGGACTGATAAATATTCATGAAATGCAATAATTTAAAAAAGTAAACATTTTAAATTCAATAGGAGTAGTTACAAATTTTAGGCCAAATCACTTCGATACATTATAGGAATTCTACTATTCTTAAAAATTTCTCTAAAAGTAAAAATAAAAACAATATATTATAATCTTGAGAGAGAGGAGGCTTAGACGGCGATATACATCAGATCTATGCAGTTCAGAGTACAGATTATTTTTTGTCAAAAGCATACAATCCTGGAAGAAACGGTAGTTGTTACCGTTTTCTTCCAGGATTGAGACGCAAAAACCATAGACATATCATATATCCCTGAACAATTTAGAAACAAACTTTGGATAAGATAACAGATACTCTTTGTGGAAGGGACAGTCATAATCTATTAATTCAAAACAAAATGACTTGGCACTAATTTAATTGACGGATTTGAAATTTTTTTGGTAAAATTTGGGATATTTTGCAGTTCAATTCAACTTAGATATAACAAGACTTGTTGACCTTGTTATTCCTCTCATTTATAATAAAGGCTCCTCCCATTATGTTCTGCTGTACCAACTATTACAGCTATAATTATTTTTTAGGGGGATATTTGGATAATAATTAACCCTAATTTGCATACTCTCCAGAGAGCTAATTAAAATATTTATGTAATAGAAATTATAGAATATTATGCAATGAATAGTAAACTAACATCGACACTAATTTTAGGAAAAATAATCGTATTTTGTTGCCCTGTAATTACTTCATAATTATGTTAATTTTTATAAGAAAAAACAAGAAAACCCTCTAAACGGAGGCATGACAATTTTATTGGGGGTCATTTTATGTTTATAGCCTACCTACCTTGATAAATTATAAGCTCACGTTGTTATATTATATTATTATTTTTATATATTAGTGAATAGTGCATTTGTGACGTCACACAGTTCAGCAAATCAGAACGGATAATCTAAGCGAATCGCCTACCCTTTTCACCAACTTTTCAATTTCATTGCAATTTATATTAAATTCGGACTATAATACTATTGAATAATGAAGAATATGCCAGAATAGAACTCTTCTAATATGGTATAATACGCCCAGCCCCACAGCTTGTGAAGGGGAACTGCTGGGCCCCGTGGTAAGTTAAATTTATCTGCAGCCGCATCCTTGAGCATCAGGGAACTCTTCTGATATCCCAAAATAAACCCCGTCCCTCAGGTTGTAAAGGTGAAGTGTTGGACCCCAAAGTAGTTTAAATACCACAGCTGCCACGTTTCTAAGCACCAAAGAGTCCTTCTATGTAGGACTACCATAGAGTTTATATACTTTTCTTTTGTTTCCATTAAAACGTTAAGTATTAAGATATCAAACGGATTTGGCCTTGGACAACCCTTGGGGCGGGGTGTATTATAGCATATTAGAAAGGTTCCTTGGTGGTTAGAAATGCGTTGGCGGTGGAGTTAAAACTGTCTTGGGCCTCAGCACTTCATCTTCACGACCTGAGGGCTGTGTGTATTTCGGGATATTAGAAGCTCAGGGAAGCGGAAGTGGATAAATTTAAGTTGCCTCGGCGGACCAGCAGTTCACCTACACAACCTGTGGACTAGAATGTATTATAGCATATTAGAAGGGTTCTATCCTGGCATTTTCTTCCTCATTCAATAGTTATATCGTCCGAATATAATATAAATTGAAATTGCATACATTAATATTGACTTGCAATTAAATTACTCACAATCATATTGCTTACAATGATGTTGCTTCACGATGCCATTACCCACAACAATTTGTCTCACAATGATAAGGTACACAACGATTTTATCTCGCAACGATATTACCCCCAACGATTTTTTCCGCAACCTTTTTAGCACAATCATTACTGATCACCCTTTTTTTTGGAGACAAAGTTGCGGGGTTTAATAAAGCTGAGAACGATTTGAAAAGGATGCCAGAGAAATAACAATAAAAAAAAGGAAGAAGATTTGCGTTTATAAATACATCAGTGCCACCCTAATAGGAAAGAGAAGAATTCCAAAAGGGAAAGAGGTGAAAATCATATTTGTTATTATGATATTTTAAGTAACAAGCGATAACTAATTACCATTACAATGATGGGTGATATCCAGGGTTTGTTGAAGTCTGCTAGAGTCTTAATTGATGATAAAGACTATAAGGAAGCTCTTAAAATTATCAAAAATGTACTAGACATCGATCCCGTCAATTACAATGGCCTCGTGTTTTGTGGTCTATGTCTTCATCACTTGAATAAAAATGAGAAAGGAGTTCAAGTGAGATATAATTTAACAATTACAAGAACATCGATTAAATATCATTGTCTATTTTTTAGGCGTTCCAGAAGGCTATTCGCACTGACGATAAAAAAATATTAGCCTATCAGGGGCTTTTTTCCCTATATGAAAAGATGCGCTCTGAGGCGACTGCTTTGGAAGAAATCAAATCAATTTCTAACACTCTTGGGGATCTTAAATTTACTCAAGCAAAGATTCAATTTGATCAAAAAGACTTCGAAGCATGTTTTTTTAATTTAAATAGGGCCGTTAATATTTTCGAAAATAATGGCGATAAATCTGATGTATTAAAGGCATTGGACAAACGTGTTAAATTTTCGAAAATTGCTGTTAAATCCCGTTTTGCAGAAGTAACGTATGAATATATATATTACATTTATCAACATCGGAAAGATTTAAAATTTGATCTGGATTACTATTTGAGCCTGATTGAGAAAGTAATTCCATTACAGAAATCTTTGAGCCGAAACATGAGTTTGATTCGTATCTATCTTGAAAATCAAGTTTACGACAATAAAGCAATAAAATATTCTCACTTGGCCGTTGAATTATTTCCAAGTTACGTTTTTGGATATGAAAATCTATTTAATTATTATTTAAAGTTTATGGCTTTAGCTGATGGTTGCCCAGTCAAATGCAAAAAATCATACATGGAAAAATACTTGGATCTTAAACCAGACTATAATATGGAATTCTTAGTCAAAGGAGCTATTTATTTTGAACATCAAAGATTTGAAGAATCAATTCGTTGTCTTTCTTTACATAACGAGCATATTTACGGAATGGTACTATATGTGAAATGCTTGTACAAATTAAAAGATTTTTCAATCATTTTGATTCCCATAAATAAAATAATTAACAGTTCGAAAGACAAAAGATGTATTCAGGAAATGAAAGCGCTTAAAGTTCATGTTCTCTACCTCACTTTTCAAATAAATGAAATAAGTTTTGAAGGTATTGAGTTTGATGATCAGCTTAACTCACTTCGGAATAACGTTAATGCATTTCGAGGCATACTGAATGATGACAGCTGTAATGAGTTAGCTTCAGGAATATATGCCCACGTTATAGGACGCAATGATAAGGCTCTTCAAATTCTTAGCTTTTATAAAGATTCATGCTTCGAAGCTGCTCAAATATTTGGTATTTACCATCATAATAATGATTTGAGAGAGGAGGCGCTACTCTATTTTCTAAAATCTGTCTACCTCAACCCGTGCAATCCCCTACCTTACAAATATATTGCAAGCTATTATTTGGATAGTATGGCGTATGAGAGGGCTCTAAAATGCTATGCAAAATGTTACAAGCTAAATCCATTCGACACGGAAGTTGGAATTTGTATTAGCAATATCCTTGGAACCTGTAAAAAGGATAAAGAAAATTTATATTTTCTGGATTGTATTAATTCATCTAAAATATTATCCAAACAATGGGCTAACATACGTTTAGGTATTCTTCAATTGAATAATCAAAAATCAGAATCTGCAATATTTCATTTGCAAAGTATAATGCACTCAAAGGACGGATGTTATGAAATCAATTCAGCAGAAGCCTTGGGAGATGCTTATATTCTTAGGGGTTCGTATTATAGTGCGTTGAAAATATTTTATGAGTAAGTGTATATGTACTTTCCATGTATTTAACTATTTTTATTTTTTTAAGGATCATGAATTTTGCCAAGGGTTCAAAGAAGTCTACCTATTCTGAGTATCGTATAGCTCATATAAAGTGTCTCTTAGGCGATGAAGACGGGGCTGTAGGTGATCTTGAGTCTGTATCTTCAGAATCGGTACTTAAATTTAAGGGGTTGGCCGAAGTGTATTTACAGTCTTCAAGGAAATATATTAATCAGATGCTCGATTCAAATGGAGCATCAAATGCCTCACTTGCCTTAAAGTATGTCTATCAAGCCTTGATTAAAAATCCTTATGTATGTTGTCTTTGGAAACTAGCTGCTGAGTGTATCAGCACAGTTACTGACGTAAGTGAGCTTGTCCTTCGTAAATATTTCGAATTGCCGAAGGAAGTTGAATTGGATCTAAACCTAATTGAAAATTATAAATTATATTTGATTAAGTTAGGAGTTCATTTTACTGTTCAAGGTCTTAATTGTAATCCGTTCGAACATAGTCTTTGGCACGATTTCGGACTTCTATACTTTTTAACTTTAAAAGAACAATCACTTGAAAATACATGTAAGATAGTTACATCAGTGAAATCTTTAAAACGTGCTATTCAGCTTTCGCCAACGAGTTATCGTTATTGGAATACACTGGGATTCATAGCTTTTCATATAAATAATTTTTCTTTGGCTCAACATTGTTTCATCAATGCTGTAAAAATTGATACTACATATGCTATATCTTGGACTAATCTGGGTGTCACGTATATGACTTTGAAATATAATCTACTTGCTAACAAAGCTTTCCAAGAAGCACAAAATGGAGATTCAACTTATTCACAGGGTTGGAGTGGACAGGCTCTTCTTGCAAAAAAGTATAGTTCTGGAGAGTGTATGGATCTATTACGTCATGCTGCATTGTTAGGATATGAACCTCTTTCTTGCTATGAGTATGGAGTGCTCATTTGTAAGTAAGTGCATTATTTTTGTATTCGATTACATATTTTACTAAAATAATTCATTTTCTTGGATAATTATGATAATATACATATATATATATATGATAATAGCTAAAGTTCGTATTAATGTCGGTATTTATTCGTCTTGCTTCTAAATTTTCTTATTATTATGAACATTTATCAATTATAGCAGTTTGTAGCAAATAATTAAACATTTTATCTTTTTAAATTGGAGTAACATGATTGAGAATCGTAATTACATATTATTGCTGCGTGAATATTATCAAATATATTTTTTATATTTGGTTTGGCAATAAGTCCGTTCGGAAAAATGGCATTCGGCAAATTGTTTGTGAACGGGTTACTACATACTAATTCAAATTTTTGACAATAGTCCGATAATTATGTATTTAGTCGAAACGTATATCTTTTTTTTTTTTTTTTTTTTTTTCGGTGTTGTAATTTTTGTTAAAAGAAATATACTACCTTGATATGTATATTATTTTTAAGTGTTTCTCAAATATTTTAAATACCAGTTGCACGTGCGGTTTGATAAGTTTAAATTTAGGGTGTAGACGATAAAAACTCTGCTCCCCAGTATTAATTGTCAGTTCCATTTTTATTTCTAAACATATAGTAGTAGCTCAATATTTTCCTAAATCTGAATGAAAAAGGTCTTTTATTCTTATATAACTTAGTTATTTAGGCCCCAAGATAGTCGACATCGACAATGCTGACGTCACATCTATATATTCTATACAGAAAATACTTTGAATACTGAATATAATTTATCAAATCTGAAGATTATTAGTGAGATATATACAGGGTGCGACAACATAACTTTCTTTTTATAATTCGTGGCAGTCAGACTGTATAAGTACTAGCGGAAGGGCCTGATTTAATTCTGAAGGCGATATTCTTAAATTTTCTTGGAAATATAGTCAGCTCCTATTATGGGATGGAATAGTGAGGAAAGTCAGTTTGCTGTCGAAAATATATGTTGCCAAAAAATGGTTTGACCGAATATATGGTAAAATTAAACTAATTGTAATTTAGCTTCTGAGTGCTATTTATGAATATCAGTTAATTGCTTCAAATTAGGATAAACAAAAAACATTTTTTTCAATTCATTTTCATAATTTAAAATTCGCCAAGTTCTTTGAACGGGAATAACTCTACAGATACTGATGTTAGAGAGCTAAAATTGGTACCATTAGATTTTATGTGACACAAGGGCTTTAAATTGGTCCGGCAATCGGAACCGAATTTGTTAAAAAAAACATTTTAAAGACCTTATATGCTTACATTTGAATAACATAATTACCTAATATATATATTTTTTTTTTAAATAATAACTTTTTTTATATATGTTTTGTAATTAATATAAATTAATTATATTAATTGAAATCTTGTTCGCTGCTTATTACTTGATTTTTTATTATTATTTAACTAAGATAAAAGAGAGAGGAGTGCTTTTATGAATAATAATGATGATAGTTAATTTTAATATATATTATCTTTTTGAAGGGTTTTGAAGGATACAAGAATAAACAAAGAATGCTTTGAAAATTATTCCTATATGATTGAAAAACTATTTGGCGTTTCTTCAAGTTGTGACTCCATTGAAAAGTTTTTACGAAGATATCCCTTCAATGCTACTGGTTGGAATATATATGGAATATTGTTAGAAAGTATGGGGCATTTTAAATCTGCAATTAAAGCTTTTACTCAAGAGAAAATTTTGTGTAATGATTGTAATTTAAATTTACCGAGAGTTTATTATAAATTGGCGTATTATACTAAATCAATCCAAGAAATATCATCTCTTACTTCATTAGACATGGATTCATCATCTCTTTTGTCATTAAGCTACTATAGCAGTAGCAAATTGAAAAATGCTTACTGCTCGTACCAATCCTCTTTAAAGCGAGCAACATCTCCTCAAGATAAGTCAAACATATTAATTGCCTTAGGTACAATTGCATATATTGTTGAAGGACCTGAAGTATGTAAGACTCTCTTGATTCAATCAACAAGGCTTGTTCCATCTACCTTACTACCACTAAGTGCTCTCTGTATTCTTGGCATTAAGATGCACGATGTATCTCTAATATTAGAAATTCTACAACAAATGAATATTGAAGAAGATTCTATTATAATTAAATCTATTGTGCAAGCCTTCCTTCAAAGGAAACCAAGATGTGCTGTAATATATCTTGCTAAAACTCTACATATTCACCCATCTCTACCAAACATTTGGGAAATTCTGAATTATTTGTTTATCATTTTTGAGTTTAATCAATTGAAACCAAAAACTTTCTTGATAACTTCTAATGAAGAATCTGTAGTTTTAGGAACTTTATTGGAACTAAAATTTTTTGGAAAAACTAAGAAAACATTGAATAATATATTGAAATTAGTACATAAATATCCATTTCAAGCCAAAACATGGACTATATTGTTTAAAGTTCTGAAGTCATCTTTCATCAGATTAGATAGGATTGCCTCTCTATAAAGTATTTTGGTACGGAGATATTTCAGAGAGCAAAGCGAAATTTCCAATTCAAAAAATAAATTAGTTATTTTTGGTGTCCTTTCTTATTAAAATGGTCTTTAATTTTTTCTCATATGATGTATTATATTAAAATTAATTAAGTACCAATACAGTCGTTAATCATAATCAAACATAGATGCGTACATGTTTTGATGGATGGTTTTTGGTTCTTTTGTACAATGGTAAATTTAATTGTTAATATCGAACGTGTTGAAACGGATACCAAATGTAAACATGGGGGGGGGAGACTAGTTATAGTTATATGATCATAGTTTTTAAGTTGATAATTTATGTATTTTAATCATCGAATTTTTGTCTCATTCATATGAACCATATTAATTTGATATAAAAATGGTTTGTTCCTCCTTACAATTTGGAATATATAAAAAATTGACAAGTTTCATAGAGCGTAGATGTTTTTTTTCTATTGAGGATTGTCTTTGAATGATGCAACTTTCCACAAAATAGAACCGTGGTCAAAATATTTGAGAGGAAATTGCGTAAATACGTTATACTTACTAGAAACGTGAAAATTGCTGGAGTTCTGTGTAGTATAAAAACCCTGCCTGCAGGAATGTAATAAAAAAGGGTAATCGCAAGAGACGTATATCTTCCCGGAGATATCACTATAGTTTTTGTTTTTTACTGAGAACATATCTTTAAAATAGGAAAGAATAATTCATAATATTCATAGCTATTTCACAAAGTGACGAGACTCGCTGTTAACTTAGGAGATTTACTTTGCTACAAAAAATGCATCCTCTCAAGATGTCACTTTTAAAGTATTACCGATGACATCACTTAAACATTTCCCCCATGATATATGCTTTTTTTCTTCTCTTTGCACTATTCTTGATTCCTGGAAATTTTGAGAAATGTATTTTATCTATTCCTCATAATTTTTTCGTAATTCTCGGAATATTTATCAATTGTAGTTATCCTGAATCTGTAATAAGTAATAAGTTTCTACAAGTCGATTCAAGGAATTCTAAAACTATTGGAAAGGAAAGAAAGTATCTCGCTCACACAAAGTGGCTGAATCTCTCTTTTCTTGTAACTATAAAAATGAGAAATGACTAGTATGATTTATGAACATTGATTGATAAATTTAGCCGACTCGTAACAATGTTTCAGGATCTAAAATTAATCAATTTCTTAACTTGTCCTAAATTATATTTCTCCTTTTAACTTAATAATTTCATTTTTACCCAGACAAATTAAAACTTAATTTATATTACTGTCGATATTCATTTAGTATATTTTTCTTTTTCATTATTTTAAAAATAGTTTTTATTTCGTATGTAATGATATAAATATAATATTAGAAGTACAATCATCTGTTAACTCGAAGGAAGTTTGGTAATGTTTCTGTTGTTGTACTGTTGATAAGAAATATTTTCTCTTCAGTATGCAACTCAAAATTATTCATCACAAAGTTCATAAGTAAATTAACTATTTTAGGAATATAGGTAGAGAAACAGTGACCAGATTTGCAAGTTGTTGATAGTATTTTACAGGATATTGGATAAGATATAGGGTAAATACTCAGTTACATTTACTTATTAAATACTATCATAATTCCCTCAACTAAAAGTAATGTGATATATTACTCTGTGATGTTCATTATGTGTATGTATCTTAGTGATTGTGACTTTTGACCTAATTATTAGTTGGCAATAAGAAAAATACTAAAGACTAACTCTCATGATTTTTTTAAATTTTCCTTTCCCCTGTACAGTTGAGGTTGAGAGTGGATGAAAAAGCTAGTCGTGCATATAGTATATAGAACTCCCTGCTATGCTGTATGGAGGATCATTATCTACGAAACCTCTGAAGCTCACCTTACTCATTTAGTTACTCAATAGATTTGTTCTTTGTCTTCGAAATAAAGGGAAGATATTATAAGTTTCTTTTTAGAATTAACTAATTTTTCATATGAAATATATTACAATAAATTGATAGGTAGAGCTCTTTAAATTTATTTTAAAAAATATTAGTAAAATATAATTTTTAAAGCATTTTCAAAAATTAAATACGTTGTTTCCGAATTAAAAGATTATTTATAAAATTCCCATGGGATGGCATCATTTTTCAACCGCCTGTGGAATTATATAATTTGTAAGTAACATTGATTACTAAAATTACAAGGGAAGAAATTCTAATACTAAAGAGCATAATTTTGAGTTTGTAGGGGATGCATCTGAACTATGCTATAATTTTGTTATCCAGACAAGCATTAGATAATACTTATGAAAATATTATAAGGGAAAAAAGTGCCTTCTCAGTGATTTACAAACTATATTTATAGTATTAGAATGCATTGATTACCTTAGTTTGGTGGGATTTTCCTTTATTACGATATTGATCTACTGGTTATGTAATAAAATCAGTTCCTTTAAAATGCAGACTGCTTAGTCTTGAATTCACTGTTGGTTTCCAGACAATCGTATCTCTGGGCATGGCCCTAAGCTATTGGCCAGGTTTTCGGAGTCTTATGAGAAATCTGTGAAAACTCACTCTGGATCTATTGAAATGGAGACATAGCTCTGCTTGCATAAATTACCAGAACACTTGTATACCATGATGAATTATTAATTAAGTAATGACTCAACCAATTCATTAACTATTGTGTACTACGTTTCCTTTGTTCCCTATTTTCTTTCGTTATAATCAATTATGGAAATCCAGTGTAGAATGGGCATGTTAAAAAAACACCCAAAAATAAACATAGTAACCCTGAAAATATGAAGAATGAATAGGAGGAGAGAAAGAATCATGACATTTCATTAGATCAGTTACAATCAGTTGCGACATGAGAGGAAGGAGAAGAGGACATTGCTAGTATTAATCCGATTTCGATCCCTAATTTTACTCTGAGTCCAACAATGGCTAAAAACTAAAACTTAGCAACAAATCCTCAGGGTTACATTCCTTATTTTATGAGCTCACACAAATGTTATGTTCAATCAGGTTTTGAATATATTTAGAAAAAGAAACTACTTACGAATGAAATAATAACGACAACTTCGAAGGAAAATAAAATTCCTTCTTTATATCACCAATTTCAAATTAATGGGGCAACTGAAAAACACTCCGGATTTACATCATTGTTTATAATTTATAAAATAAAGGAAGAATGTATCAGCCTTATCATGTGTAAAAAGGTGAGCACGATTTTAAGACACACTTTTACTTGTTTTAGCATTCCTTGGTTGGTTATTTATAATCTAATTAAGGGTGATAATTTTGGTAAGAATAGAAAAGCGTGTGAGGAGAAGAGAAGAAATACTTATGGCATCATTGATTAAATAATATACATCTTCTTCTATCAAGCAAGAACGTTATCATTCCCGCCTTTATTATTCAATATTAATATAATATTAGATGGTGATAGTCGATAGAGAACTGAATAAAGTGCCTAAAATAACGTCGCCTTCTGTCTAGATTTATGGAGTGGAGGCCCAGGAATTTGGAAAATACTTACCGGATGAGAAACATATGGTTTGTTGGATTTATCGATATAAATGTGCCTTTAGTCCCCTGTCTAGAATTACACGCCACTCATTATCCTCATCTTATATCAAGAGCATGGATATTCATCTTTAAAATCAAGTTAACGATGAATACATCAAGTCAGACTTTAACACTGATCTCACAACGATACTTATTGCTTATAATATAACCTTATCCATTGCTAATCATCTATGTTCAAAAAATTTTATGGAGAAATACACGGGTAAACCTATCCCTTCCCGAGGAACCATCATTATATTAATGGAGGATGTTGGTACTGATGTCATTTATAGAAATACATATAAAAAAAATTTGATTCATCCACACTAAATGACGATCAAGTTATCAGTAAAAAGTATAAAATATTTACTAATTTCGAAATGGAACTCCGAATTTTGTACTATGTAAAAGTAAGTATTCAATTGTTTTTAAATCTAACCCTAAAATATTATTCTATTTTAGCCAAAATTATCAAGAATTATGATACTCAAATCATTCAATGGCAAAAAAAAGTGCTTAAATGGTCACAACAACGGGAGTAGTAGCTTTGGATGGTTCGCAACTAGTTTTTCTGAGACTAGTTTCTTCACTTAAAGACTTGGGTATTATAATTAGGTTTTCCAATATTACATAGTTAATAAATATTACTTTTTTTATCACTTAAGGGATAGCTATGGCTGATAGGCTCCCAGAAATGGTGTTCAGAAAACTCATAAACGGCAAAAGCAACGGCTGAAAGGGTCACAACAAATTCATGATAATAGTATGTTGTTATATAAGAATAAATAACGGGTAAAATATCTTTTTTGATGCTCTTAATAAGGAGTAATATCGCCGGGCATTACAACATATTAAGCTTTTGCTCTAAATCTTTAAGATGGATATATATCTAAGATTTTTTTATTAGTATATTTATTGTCTAATTTTATGATTTTGACATTTACTTTATTATTACTAATTAGTTAGATCTCATCGGTAGAGATATATCTATCCTGTGCACAATTGTATATAGCAACTTCCACATGAAGAAGAGTGGTGATTATCTTTTTGATTAAACTCCACGTCTCGCTTGTGTTTTGCAATCTAAAGTTATGACATATTTAACTGGATTCCAGTGTCCGAACAAGAAAATATTATTTGGATCAATCTATTATTTCAATATTCTGTATATATAATTTATTGTTATTAGTTATATGACTCCAATTGTTTAATTTTGTATATTTAACTTAAATGTATGATGGTATATTTTTTTGTAGATTATATTTAATTAAAGCCTTCTTTTTTAAACTTGGAACTTCAAATATATTTCGAAATACTCTACTTTGTCGTTTCATTAGCTATTATTCTGAGAATAAGGTTCATAATGAATTACAGTTTCATGGAGTGTGACGTTTTCAAATCTTCTGTAACGGATAAAACGTCTAAGTCAATTAATTAAACATTTTGCTAATAAATACATTCGTTATACCCTCAAAAATCATAATAAAGCAGGCAGATGATAATCACATCAGTTTTTTAAACAATGACACCATATGTATTTTTTTCCCCCTTCTCCTTGCACGCGTTTTTCTCTACAATATTATCTACTTTAAATATAATGTACATAGTACATAGATGTAAGGTAAATCATTTTAATCTTGTTATTACTATTTTTCTTCCCATTGGCGCTCAGTTCCAAAAAAATGTCAGAATTTGAGGATGTGCGCAATACTCATTGTAGTAAAGTTTTGGATCATTTTACCGAAAATTGAAAAACCCAACCGGGTAAATCCAATCATTGAGGCAAACTTATAAAGGCTCAAATACAACCGGACTTCATGAACACGTAAAGAGAAAACATAAAAGCAACATAGATGAAGTTGAAACATCTCAGAAGAAACCTAAAATAATTGGAAACAATTTCAAGATAATAACAAATCCTAAAAAAGATCCTCATGAAAAAATTGGTATGGTGTGTTCCTATGATAATATGTTGTACTGGTTATAGTGAAACTTTGACATTTGTATTCAGGACACCTTGTTATAATCTACGTAAGTGCTACTATGAAATTAGAAAAAAATGTTATTGAGCAGTCCAAAAACGTCATCAATTCCATCAAAAAAGACATTTTAGGGGTAATAAAATTGAAGCAAAAGTGTTTAATATCATTGGACTAATACAAAAGTATCCGAAATGGGTAAGTCACTACTTTGTATTAAAAGTAATGCAAAATGGTCATTTTTGAATGGCTTTGGCACTCATTTTTATGAAGCTAAGAAAAACAAAAATAAAGATTTTTTTTTTCAGGCGTTACATGAATATAAATTTTCATCTAGGAGAAGGAAAACACTTCAATCTAGGGATTGTGAACGTTTATGGTTCCATGGTAGCTACTATGGTAGTTGGTACTGTTACTGAACATTTTATAATGTTTGGAATTAATTTGGATTTTGATGTCATTGATAAATTTGGATAGCTAATTAAACCTATTAGCATGAAATACATTATTTATGGAACCTTTTTTGGCTTTTACCAAAGTCTGTTTGAAAAAAAAATGCCAACCTTTTCTAAAATATTCTATGAGAGTAGATGATTGATGAAAATAAGACTTATTTTGACGAAGAAGAAGAGGATGGCAATAAACAGTTGAATATTGAGACCAAAAATATATAGAAAAAAACAAAATTACTAAATTTTGAACAAATGTTAAGGCCGTTTTGAATAAAGGTATAAAAATTTGCAAACTTTTCTATGAGAGGCCCGTAAAAAGGACGAAAATTTACAAAAGCAAATAGTGTTGAGTATTAAAAAGGAGCTCAACCTTCTTTTAGATCAAAATACTCATTGGAATTCATCTGTGGTAATGATAGGGGCTTCCCTGGAGGTGAAAGAAGCCTTAGAAATTGGAATGATTGAAATAGAAATAAAGTTTGATTTTGCTCCAGAAAAAAACAACTTGCTTGATGAACTTTTGGAAACTTTGGTTCTATTGGAAGAAGCTATTTTAAATTTTTCTGAAAAAAATTATATCGCTTCACATGTGAGTGTAAATGAACTTGTTAAACAAAACATGCAAATCCACCAAAATTGAAGATACTTTTATTGAAAAAGTCCATGGTAGACGTCTGAACTAATGCACCTCATTCAGTATTTTCATGATTGTGAATATTTAACCAAAAAAAAAAGATTTTTATGTTGTGGTTAATAAAACAAAAGTCAAATAGGTCATTCTCGCAATCAAGTTGTGAGAAGACTTTTTCAAGTGAAAATGAGTCTCGTAATCAAGAAGTAATGGAAAGTGTAATGGTTCAAAAACCTTAAACATTAAATTCAAAGGAGCCAACTTATCGAGTAAAGCTTAAGGAATTCTAACATAAGAAAACTACTGGTAAAGTAAATGATAATCATTTTCTACTGATAAAGTAGCTCAAAAAGTTATATTTTTTTATGACCAAACTAGGGACACGAATGAAACTAAAGTATTTATACCTTTTAAAGTAGGATTTGAAACTATTTCACAAACTTCTAGAGACCCAAAACGTAGTTTTTCCTCAAAGTTCTTAATGATGGTGGATAGTCTTTTTTCAGTCCTTCTTTATGACTGAAGACTGCAGTCCCGTCCAATTTAGTCTCTTACCGGTCTAATTCAGTCCTAAAAACTTAAGTTTGTTCCTTGATAACGTCACTCAACTTTTTAATAAACATCTTTTTTTAATAAATTCTTGTGCTGAAAGTTTTAAGGACTTTTCCAAAGGACTGATACAACCAGTCTTAAGACTAGACTGGACTCTACTGAATAAATAAAGACCAACACTATATTGAGGTTCAATTAGTTAAACGGTACCAGTATCACATAAATTCAATATCGGTTACTGTGCTTGTCTTTAACCCGAATTTTCATTTCTTTTTGTTTGATAATTAGACTTTTTATCTATATTCCATATTTTATCATTATTAATCAAAAATTGAGTTTTGAATATTTGTTTGCTCCTGAATATTATAATTTTTCAACATTTGGAAGAAAAAAAAACTTTTTAACCTGATAACTTCTTCATTTTTGAAGAAAATGATATCTTAATAAAATATATTTTTCTTAACATATATACACATTGTTGTGTTCTAGAGCTAACAGCAAAAATAATTCATATTTGAATTCTTCGGGGTATTGGTATCCCTCTAGGTGTTAATTAATTTTACTTGTCAATGTATCGGGTGTTATATTATAGTTCTCTTTTGTGTTAAATCTGTGGTTTTTAAATTATAAAGTTTAATTATTTTTAAAATATCTAAATTGATTAGTTACTGTAAATGGATTTCCCCATTTTTTATATCTTGGAATATCACTCCCAAGGAATTAGTCAACCAAACTCTCATATGTAGGCTGGTAGGTTTCATTGGATGAATATTCATACAGTTGCATCTCATGGAATCTGTCATTCCGAATGTGAGCATCGCTTCAGATGGATGATTAATTTAGAAGTATTTCCTTTCGATTCCCCTTATCTTCCTTTGGTTCTAAATTTTGGAGAACATAATACCATTTCTTCAAGTATTAACGAATGAATAATGAATTGCCTTAGCAATTGTCAAATTAAAGTTGCAACAAAATTTGAACCCTTTATACATTTTAGTTTCAAAGTTATAACTTCAAGTTGTAGCAGTATTTAATTAATAACACATCGGTAAATAAGTCCCGGGCCTAACTACCAGATGGATCCACTAATAAAATAACAAAAGTATTTTTCGGAAGTGCAAACATTCAAAAGGTTACTGTCAAAATTTCATGACGTTTGATTTATTATTTATCGAGTTACAGTGGTTTAAGTGACGCTACTTTTGTAATTCTTAAAAATGATGGATTCAAAGCAATTTCGTGTGTTGATTTATCATTGCTTTTTGACGGGGAAAAACACCGTTCAAGCCAAAGTTTGGCTTTAAAAATGTTCTCCGGACTCATCCCTATCGAAAACAACCATGATACGATGGTTCAAACGTGGTCGTACGGAGACCGATGATGCTGAACGAACTGGTCGGCCAAATGAGGCGGTTATTCCGAAAAATATAGAAAAAACCCTGAAAATCATCATGAGCAATCGCAAAGTGAAGTTGCAAGAGATGGCTGACACTCTGAAGTTAGCAAAAGGTAGTGTTTACACCATCATACACGAACATTTGGGTATGAAAAAACTGTTTTCCAAATAAGTGCCGCGTTTGCTCACACCAGAGCAAAAGTAACAATGAAAAGATGATTCAAAGAGCTTTTTGGAGATGTTCAAAGGAAATAAGAAGTAGTTCTTGCGTCAGTATGTCACAATCGATAAAACATGGATTCGCCACTTCACTCCAGAATCAAAATGGCAGTCTTCTGAGTGTTGTGCAGACGGAGAAAGTCGTCCAAAGACTCAAACTTCGGCTGGAAAGGTCAAGGGCAAATACCGTATTCTCCAGATCTGGCCCCCAGCGACTACTGGCTCTTCGCAGAACTCAAAAAGATGCTCTGTGGAAAGAGATTTGGCTTAGATGAGGATGTGATTGTCGAAACTAAAGGATATTTTAAAGGTCTCGATAAATCTTTCTACACCCGTGGTATCGAAAAACTAGAGAAACGTTGGAGTGATTGTATCGTTCTAAAAGGAGTTTTTATTGATGAATAGAAATAAATATTGGCAAAAAAAATGTTTTTTGCCTATCGAGGCGTTGGACTTATTGACCAATGTTTTATATCTTTATTTTATACATCACATCCAGAGCTTTTTATATGAATATGAAATTGAATGGATCACTTCGTAGTTTCAACCCTTGAATATATTCATTTTTATATATAGATAGATAAATTGCCACCGAAATCTGAAGGTAATTGTACTCTCCTATAAAGGTTAACTTTTTTTTCTTCGAGTAAATTTTCATCCTGAAAGAGCTAATTTTGTGAGCTGGATTTTCTTTTATCCCTTTGAGATATAACTTTTAATCACAGATCGCCTTTATTAGTGAGTATGGAGAAATATCCAGAGATAATGTTACAGTATTTTCAGAGTCAACTCCTTCCTTGGGAAGAAGATTCCAGGATTACTAGAATAAAGAGATCCATTCACCGATGAGAGTATGGATATTCATCTATAAAATCAATTTGACGATGAATACATCAAGTCAGACTTTAACTTTGATCTCACAACGATGCTTATTGCATGTAATATACCCTTATCCATTGCTAATCATCTACGTTCAAAAAATTTATGGAGAAATACAAGGGTAAACATATCCCTTCCCGAGGAACCATCATTAAATTAATGGAGGATGTTGGTACTGATGTCATATATAGAAATACATATAAAAATGTTTTGAGTCATCCACACCAAATGACGATCAAGTTATCAGTAAAAAGTATTTACGAATATCGAAATGGAACTCTGAATTTTGTACTATCTCACAGTAAGTATTCCATTTTTTTTTAAATCTAACCATAAAATATGATTCTATTTTAGCTAAACATATCAAGAATTATGATACACAACTCAGTATAGGGCAAAAACAACTGCTTAAATGGTCACAACAACGGGGTTAGTAGCTTTGGATGGTTTGCAACTAGTTTGTCTGAGACTACTTACTTCGCTTTAAGACTTGAGTATGATAATTAGGTTTTCCATTATTACATAGTCAATAAATATTACTTTTTTATCACTAAAGGCTTAGCTATGGTTGATGGGCTCCAAGAAATGGTGTTCAGAAAACTCATAAAAGGCAAAAACAACTGTTTAAATGGTCACAACAACGAGGGTAGTTATATTGAGTGTTGCATTATAATTAACAATTGTGTATATCCATCATGATAATAGTATGTTGTTATATAAGCATACCTAAATAACGGGGGAAATCTTTTTTGATGCTCTTAATAGGGAGTAATATCGCCGGACATTACTACATAATTAGCTTTTGCTCTAAATCTTTACGATGAATTAATTTATAACATTTTTTTATTAGTACATTTATTGTCTAATTTTATGATTTCGACATTTACTTTATTATTAATAATTAGTTAGATCTCATCGGTAGAGATATATCTATCCTGTGCACAATTGTATATAGCAACTTCCACACGAAGAAGAGGGGTTTATCTTTTTGATTAAACTCCACGTCTCGCTTGTGTATTGCAACCTAAAGTTATGACATATTTAACTGAATTCCGATGTTAGAACAAGAAAAAATTATCTGGATCAATCTATTATTTCAATATTCTGTATATATAATTTATTATTATTAATAATTATATGATTTTAATTGTTTAATTTTGTATATTTAACTTAAATGTTTAATGGTTTATTTTTTAGTATGTAGATTATATTTAATTAAAGCCTTCTTTTTTAAACTTTGAGCTTCAAATATATTTCAAATACTCTACTTTGTCGTTTCATTAGCTATTATGCTGAGAATAAGGTTCATAATGAATTACAATTTCATGGAGTGTGACGTTTTTAAATCTACTGTAACGGATAAAAAACGTCGAAGTCAATTATACGTAGTATATCTTCATTAAACATTTTGCTAATCAATACATTCGTTATACCCTCAAAAATCATAATAAAGCAGGCAGATGATAATCACATCAGTATTTTAAACAATGATACCATATGTCTTTCCCCCCCCCCTTCTCCTTGCACGCGTTTTTCTATACAATATTATCATCTATACCTATAATATAAGCTATGAAATGTTTTACCACTATGACCAATTATAAGGGTGAAAAAACGAGTGCCATTTTTCATGATTTTTTAACCTAATAACGGGAATATGACGAGTTCAAAACAAGATACAGAATCAATAAAAACAATTTATAACAATAAAAACCCTTATACGTCTGTTTTATTCATCGTATTTCAATTTTTTAATTATCTTAATGATTAATAATAACTGAACGATAATAGTCCCGAGTTACTAAAATCACAGTTATTTCTGAAGCCTGATGACCCAGATAAAAACTGAGATCGGTTTTGGAGTTCTATGCTTTTCATTTATTTGGAAGAAATTTCATATTCCTAAGTGTTATTTAAATGATTAAGAATTGGAATCATTTTCTCCTTTTATTATGAGCTATTACTTTAATCAACTAGAAAGAACAAATCAAAAGGAATGGTGGAGGGGTAGGGGATAAATTCTTCTGGTGAGTATTTAAGATTAATTTTTTGGGAACCAGTAGGACGGAGGATGGATGTCGGAGGACAGTTTTTCCAAAACTAGGATATAGCTGTCATATAATCCCTTGAATCATTTTTTTTTTAGTGGCAGTGGTAGGAGATGGCTTCCATATTGAAAATCCAAGTGGCTCTGAAGTGACTGTTGTATTCATTCTTGAGACAAGTTACAAATCACTTTCACGAACCTTGATGTGAAGTTAAATCTTCTTAAATTATGAATGATACTTCCATTGAAGGAGATGATATCCAAAAATTAAGCCATATCATCTTTCTCCAAAAGGACAAAATCCCTGAAACCCAAATCTATGGTAGGATAAAACACCATATATACACTAAAATATTCAACCAGAAGACTTATTAATTCAAGGGAACAATGAGTGGATACCTATATTTTAATTTTCCAAAAAAAAAATCAATTTGCGTCAGTGATAAACTAGGACTACGGAGCAACTTAATTGAAATTCTTTATATACTCTAATATGACGTATATTACTTTAAAAATGTAGCCTTCTAAATGACATTGATACTACTTATCAGTATACTAGATATGAGTAATTTGTTTGTTAATTAAATAAAGGACAGACTTGGGCTCCTTCAAAAAGGTGGAATATGAAATAGGGTTAAATTTACGATGAATATATTCAAGAGTTTCAATAAAAGAGGTGTGAATAGTGGATAAGAACTCCCTCGGTTTCTTATGGGTCTTTTATTTCATTATTTTTGCTCTATATCGAATTCATCAGTATACAAGGGTGGCATAAAAACCCTGAGCGACGGATGTATTTTTGAAGCGATCATCCACAATATTAGAAGTCACTATAATGGCAATATATGTTAAAATGTATCTCCAAAATGACTGATCAACTCATTAAAGAAGATGAAAGCCAATGAGTGGCAAAAAGATCTTTATCCAAAGGGACGAGATCCCTGAACATTTATAATATTGAAATGAGAAGATATTAATTCATTAAAACAATGGGGGGGATAAAAATCCATATATCTGAATGTTATGTCGAAAATATTCATCTTATATATCGATAAACCAGATATACCAAACTCTTCCCTCTCATAGTCATAGTCATAATCATGACATATTTTTACCCTACAAGAATCCTTGGCGATTCACATTTCTAGTAATAAAGAAAAAGTAAAGATAAAAAATACCTACGTAGGGATTTGTGTAGGGAATTATATTCCTTCAATAATATCATTTATTCCTACGACAGATTAAATTCCCTACGGGTGGCAACACTGCTCCTCATGGAACTCTAGAGAAAATTCTGCTACAGCTAAAATCAAATGAGCCTCGAAATCACAACTGACCATTGATCAGTAGAGATAAGCTCTTTAAAAAGATGGAATCTACTTCCTGGTGTCAATACTTGTTCCTAAGTTATTACATTTTGAGTAGTTTCATTCTTTCCTCATGAACGAGAAGGTTGTTTTCGGATCCAAAAATAAAAAACTACCCTCAGATTACCGACTCTGCTCTTCATTTCCTTGGGTTCCCATATTCCATATTCCATTTCCCATAAAAGACTTCGGATATTTGAGACATATAATCATTAATAAAATTATTTATATAAAATATATCTAGGGCATCAAATTTTTTGAAATCAATCAGAAAGATAACCTAACGTACACGGCTTTTAAGCTGAATAGGAACTAAATTATGAAAAGAATTAAGCAACTAAAAATATTAAGAAAAACAATATCTAAAATATATATTAAAAATGGATTCATTTTGAAACTTTCTAAATTGCGAACCAATCGATGCAGCAATATTAAACTTTTATCCGGGCAAGAGGGATAATATCTAATTAGATCTCCAGCAAAGGTTTGTAATAGTTAATTTTCTACAGTCAAACATTAGTAGCTTGAAGTGGCATGTTCCAATACTCTATTTTTAGCATTACAGCTTTTCGAAGGGATTCCTTAGAACAATACATAGGTGACAAACTTCTTTGTAATCCTTGGAACGTTCATTATGATAAATTGTCTGAGAATGCTGAGAAAATAATGATAACAGATTTGGAAAAACAAAAACACTTTAGATAACCATCTTAAAAAGATGTTGCATATGTTTAAGCCATTTTTATATAATTCTAGCCGTAGGGAATATATTCATTTTTAAATATGTGCCTCCTTGTATTTTGTATATTTACTATACTTATTTAGCTGTTACATGTAGCATGAAATTTGGTACGGAACTATTTAAAAGTGAAAAATAAAAATATGTTGCAATAAGGAGATTAATATATGTACTTTCCTATTTATTATTTCTATTTTTTATCTTTGTTGATAATCAACAGATACAGTAACAAAAAAACAACCAATAGGTCACAAATTTTAGATTGAAAAAGGTAGCCAAAATCCTTCTATAAGGGTCGATTTCAAAATTTGATTTATAAATTATTGAAAAATATCAATAGAAAAAATCCCTCTAACTAAATAAATATTTATAAGAGACAGATAAGTCGAAATATTATAATTAATTGATGCCAATCATTCACAACTTTTAAATATCAGCATACCTTGAATGTGTATCATCCTTTCTATCTGCTTTCTAAGTTGGGCAGTGTGTGTATGAATATAAAAGTATGATGTAACAACAATTCTTTCTTTATTTTTTTTTTAGTTTGTTTTTTCTCTCCATGAGCTAAGACTAGTTTTATTTAAGTTAAACATATTAGCTGACTTAAAATAAATTCTATATTTTAACTAGTTTGGATTTATCTCTGTGAGGTCTTTGTTGAGAAATACCATCATTTTTAGTAATAATTTACAATTACATTTTTATATTTAACATTTTTACAAGTAAAAATTAGTGAAGTAATGGATTTTTTTAAAAACATAAAAATCTATTTTACATAAAAATTGACAGTTAGCCTGTTGTATTTGATGGTTTCCATCTTTGGAATAGAAATTAAGGCTTTGTTGAGAGTCCCAGAAATCAAATAAGTAACACCTATATATTTAATAATTTATATCCCTGGTAAACTATTTTTTTGCATTTATAGTCTATCTCCTCGCCCTTCAGCTTTTTTTTTCAAATCCATCCTCCTTGAAGAAAATAAAAACAAAAAAAATAATAAATGAAATGTAGAACAGATAATACTCTAGTTTTTAATTGTTTTAGCCACACGCATTCTACTTGAAACTTAACATATCTTGTCTCTTTGAAAGAGGTTATTATAAAACTTCAACCCTGAAGGGGTTTCTATAAATGAAGTTTTTGAACCATTTTAGGCCATGCTTTAGCTGTTTCTGTAAAAATGTATTTAATACAAAAACTTAGGACATACATATTAAAGGTCTTTAAAAAAAATAATAATCTAATATTATTGTATTTTTATTTTTATCAGTTCATACAGAACTTTTAGAGCGCTCAAGTTGCTTGAACGCCAGTTAAAAAATGCACTTTTAAGTGAGCTGTAACTGGCATATAAAGTTTGTTAGTAGATTCAAAATAATTGAGTTTAAATGCGAAATTAGTTATAAAGCTACTCAACTTAAAATAAAATTCTAATTTTTTTATTTAAAAATGATTAAAAGCCGCTCTTTTCATTGGTGTTTTAGATATGTGAAGTAAGTAGGACGACAACCATTAGAGTCTAAGTAGAAGTTGCACAAACAATAATACTCTGTCTTTTCTTCTCTGCTGTTTTTTTCTCTTTCTGATTTAAATTAGCTGATTGTAAGTTTCTACGAATTCAAAATGATATTATACATCTTCGCTTACCCGAAGATACTTTACCAGGCTAAAACTTGTAATAACTACCATAAGTCTGTGTCAATTTGTTTCCTTTTATTTTTTAGAAGAGGTTGCGATTGGATATAAAAGCTCTTGACCAGTATACTTTAGTCCATTTGCAATATAACATATAATTAATTTTTGATTATGAATTTCAAATTCAACTATACTTCTTGAAGTCCATTTTCTCTTAAGATTGTGAAAAAGAAGCAATCTAATTTTCTAAAATATTTTGATAAATTTTAGAAAATAACGGTTAACCTTCATGTATTTAACTATTACTTTAATTAATATTTTCAGGGAATTTGCCTGTCTAAATATATTTAAGTAGACATATATATATATATATATATATATATGTATATTCAGCAAAATGAAAAATTGTGATACATATACTGACAAAACAATTAGATTTTTAACTTCTGAAGAACTTACCACCAACTTCATTTTTAATGAGAAGAATAACTTTGATGATAAATATTTTTACCAAAAAAATAATTTCAATGCTAAGTTCATGCAATGGAGTAAATTGAAAACAGTTAAGGAGTTTCCATCGTTCGAATTTAATGAGGTTGATGATATTTCCGTTACAATACGTCACAGGTAAGTCTTTACTTTCAATATACAAATATAAAATAATGATTAGATGAAGAGTGAGTTAAAATATATCATAAATATATTATATCTTTCTCCTTTTTTAAATCTAAGTCAAATTAATTAATAATTTATCATAATTTTAAATTAATTTTTAAGGTGCGTTCAAATATGTACATACGCAAATATTATATATTTTGTTAGTTTTCAGTCAATTTTAAATACAATAGATCATTCTATTTATTGCCGACTTTATAATAAAACCTTCTCTTTTCATTAATTTCTTGTATTATGTTTTGATTTTTCCCCCTTCAAGCAAAAGAAAATGCAGAACGTAAGAAGATCAGAAGCTGACGGGAAGTGGGGAAGAAATTGGAACAGTTTCTAAATTCGAAGCATATAAATATTGTCCTTAGAAATAACAAGATAAATATTGAACAATTTAAGGCATTTTTTTTTGTACATTCTTCCAAGGATGAACATAGAAGTAACCTTTAAAGCATATATTATATAGCATATTCTATAGTTAGGAAGAATCAGCTTACTACCAGACGTCCCGGAACCATAGATGGAGTTTGAAATTTATTATACACAGGCCAAGCGTTTGAATTTTGTTTTAGGGAATGCCAAATTGTATTTATTTATATACAAAGCGGATAGGATATACATGGTCATATAATAAATTTTGAGTGTCAGGGGGCCAAGCCCTCTGGAACTCCTGCAAACTCTTCCTATCAAATTTGTTATTTATAAGACCTTATAATGATATGCGTTGAGCTTTTATATAAATTGCAATTATTCGAACTTCGTAAGAGTTCCAACATGTTAAAAAATATATGTATATTCCACTTGTTAACCATTACGTTACATATAAAAATAAAACTATACAATGCAATGAAAAGTGTAATATATCATCAAGAAACATTAAAAGAAAATACATTTTATATCCATTATCGTATATTATTTGTTTCCCTAATGAGGGTACCCAATAGATTTATATACTACAGAAGTTTTTTTTTTATCAAAAGGAGTGTATCTTTGCATGTATGCCACTTTGGGAAATATGATACCGTCCCATATTCTTAATTCTTAATTATTAAGTATAAGATTATTTTGTAATTTCACTCTTTCAAAATTAAGTCAAAAATTTGAGTCTATTTATTTTCGCAACAGACTTATCGCCAGCGGCGGATATGAATATTTGTAAGTATCATATCTTTCATATTCTATGTTTCTTAAATTTGGAAATCATGCCTGCAAATCATTCGTATGGGAAAACAGGGTCTTGCCCATATATTTTAAGTTGACTATCTATTTAATATATATAAAAGGTTATTACTTTTCTATATTCTTTATCAATAGTAATTAATTATTATTATTCAACAAGATAATAATTAATCATTACAAAAATAAAATGGTATATTCGTGTTTTCCAGAAGTTTAGTAAATGCTCAGTTATTGTAAGGTTAATAGAAAACCAAAATTATACCATAATGCTTGTACGCATCAGTCGTACCCGTGTTATGGTATAAGTATAGTTGATAATATTGTAAAGAAAAAAGCGTGCAAGGAGAAGGGGGAAAAAAAATACATATGGTGTCATTGTTTAAAAAACTGATGCGATTATCATCTGCCTGCTTTATTATGATTTTTGAGGGTATAACGAAAGTATTTATTAGCAAAATGTTTAATGAAGATTTACTACGTATAATTCACTTAGACGTTTTTTATCCGTTACTGTAGATTTTATAACGTCACACTCCATGAAATTTTAATTCATTATGAACCTTATTCTCAGAATAATAGCTAATGAAACGACAAAGTAGAGTATTTCGAAATATATTTGAAGTTCCAAGTTTAAAAAAGGCTTTAATTTAATATAATCTACATAATAAAAAAATATACCATCATACATTTATGTTCAATATACAAAATTAAACAATTGGAATCATATAACTAATAACAATAAATTATATATACAGAATATTGAAATAATAGATTGATCCAAATAATATTAACTTCAATACAATAGGTTCTCATAGAAAAATATGCATTGCCTGTAATTAGCACAAGGGAAAAGGACGATTTATATCAACTCAATCCTATCAATATTCCATTTGAAGGCACAAAAGTGTCGAAGTTCTTACACTAAATAAGAAACTCAATGAAGTCTTCATGGAGCAAAGGAGAAAAAATAGAGGCAGGAAGGAGGGATACTTATGATTTAGCTTCTCTATTAGACAAAGACATCTGTTGATTCATAGTCAAAAGTAATGTATATAAATTAGTCACCTTTGAGTCTTTTTAATTATAAAATTTGCCAATATGACTTTTCCTTAATGTTATATTTAATTATGTTCCGTGAAAGTTTTAGAGAGTCTGCTGACGACATCACGACGAAATCAAAGTAAAATATGCAAAAACCTTCTAAATTTTTAGTTTTTTTTCTTTCGAACGTCAACGTGAAAACTCCAATAACACTATGGCCCGGTTGTACCAAATCTGCTTCAATTTAAGTATAACTTAAATTTAGTAGAGCCTAGGATGATGATATCACTGGAATGCCTCAAGCTATATAGATAATTAAATTATTCAATTAAGCTTTGCTTACCTGTAAGTAAGAGGATGCAAACATATAACAAAAGCTTAAGTATTATGTAAGCACATATTCCTTCAACAGTGATTATGTTTAGTAATTTAAATATGTCTTGACAGCACAGGAAGTCCTAAGCTCCACTTACTTCTTTATTTAATACACCTCTAGGATATTGGAACACATTTCCAGGATTATTCATCTTGGTTACAAATCCTTCATTAAAATACATATCAGATGTTGATATATCTATGGATTAATAATTAATATAGGAATTTGGGTCCTTAAATTGTAACATAACTCAACTATCAGACTAAATTTATGAAGAATATTCTCATCGTGTTAAGAATCGCTATAATCACCCATAAAATTATTTCTTCATCTTCTTCGATATTCAATCATTTTTTTCTTCGTGATTAGAGTTGATATCTTTGAAGGGGGGATAAGGAGAAGTCAGGAGCCAAATATATGGTACTCCTGAATAAGGCCCATGTTAATATCAGCTACCCGTTATATGATTTTTGAGGTAGAAATGAATTACTGCTTTTAAGAGGAGAACTTTCTACATTTAATATAATATATACCAGGAAAAATATTCAAATTATATTTAAATTCATTTATATTTATTTGAGTATGTATTTTTAAAACAATTTACAAATGCAAACACTACAACGACCTATTAAATATTATAAAAAAATAAAAATTAAAAGAGCACCCGAAACAACAGTTTTTATTTTATTTTGTAGCTATGGGATATTAGACAAGAAAGATTAGTTGATATTCGGTAAATCCACTATATTAATAGCATACTTTATTATGAACGTAGCTATAGATTTTATAGAAATATGGAAATGAAGGAATAGTTTAAAATTTTTTTAAATTATTTAAAAATAGAGTAAAAAATATATTATTTATAGTATATGTAACTTATATACTTAAATCCATAAATACACTAAGAAAAAATAAATATGTAAAAACAATGTATCGAAGCATAATTAAGTAACAATTTGATGTATTTCATACTAATTGTAACATTAACTATTAAGATCTATATCGAAATTTCATTTCTTTAAATTTACTATTTAGTGAAATTTTTATTTTCTTCAAAAGTTATCAAATCGAAATTTGCAAAGAAAATTGTAAAACACTTTTTAGTAAAAAATTTGCGAAAAGAATTGTAAATATAATTTATAGGAATTGTAAGGAGGAACTCAAACCTACCAAAAAAAAAATCGTACTTGCAAAAACAAAAAAAGTTATGAAGCACAAAGGTATTAACACAATAACCCTCTATAACTGGTTTATTTTTGCAAATATTGCAAAAATTAAGTAATAAAATGTCCCAAAAATTAAAAATATTAGTCTGGATAGTTGTACAACTTATCTTATTAGCTTCCTTTAATTCTAGTCTTGACAATATTGGCTTCACGATTATTAGAATATTCCTTGATATGGAGTGAATAATCAAGGATTCCATGCAAATTATATAATTGAGGAATAATACCAAATTTTGTTGTTGCGTATAAGGAAAATATAATAAACTAAATAAAAAACAAAGCACCGAACCTGTAAGGAATAATGAAAATTGCGAGTCTTCCATCTGTTTAGAATTCTGTGAGCGAGACTAAAGGTAGATCTAAACATTAATTATTTTTCTATCGACTCCCACTTGACGTGAACAATTAAAAGGTGGACTCAAATACGAATTTGATTCGGTCTCACTTTATGGACCGATTTTTTTGGTCTCATATTATGAGAGACTATTTTTTTTTGTAGATCAACTGTTGTTCATTTTTTCTTTTTTTGAATCCCACACGATAAGTTCTACAGCAAATATTGTATACGTATAAAAGATGGCGGGATCAAAATTAATCCTCGCTATCTCTGTTTACAATTAGTAGAACGTCATTATACTTGAAAAAATATATGATGTCATATTATAAACAATTTATCTATAAAATCGGTCGAGATCATTTTTTTTGAGACCGAACTAGTCTGAATTTTTCCTTTGTACCGATCTAGACCGAAATTTTCCTGTGGACCGAATTTTTATATGAGACTGGTCCAGATCGATTTTTTTGTTGGAATGTACTAATTCAGTCCAACAAAAAATATAATAGTCTGAGACCACTCTAGGATTTCCAGACCGAAACCCAACACTAATATTTAGTATTTACTATTTATAATGAGTAATTACTAATGAATGAATTATGAATACGAACATTGGTGAATACTTTTATTATGGAAATTAAAATTTTCTCGAGGCTTGCATCCCAAACTCACAAATACCACATGACAAAATTCTGGAAGCCTTGCCATAAATCTAGATTTTTTTTCCTTCATTATCTGGAAAAAAGGAATTAAAATTAATATTTTTATATTACTATTATATAATAAAATTGAATGTTATTTAATGTTAAAAAATTAAATATAATTGTTATATTTATTTTTTCTTGTTGTATCATAATATTTTTTTTAAATTATGTTCAAATTTTTCATAAAAAAAATTAATTAAAATTGAAATTGTATGTACAATAAGTTTTAGAATGATTACATTTAAAAATAATTATCTGTAGTATAAGCATTATATTTTATACAGATGGATTATTTTATCTTATAATAAAGAAGACTATAGTCCATAAAATTTATTTTTAAATTATGCATCATTTTTATTTAATTTTTAATCAAACTTCGAAAAAATACTTGTTAGCAGTTTGACTTGTCTTCTTTTTTTTTGGTCATGATGAAATTCTTGAATTTTTCTTTGACGTCCTACATAACATGCGATTCATAGCAATTACAATTTCGTAATTAAAAGGCTAATATGATATAAATATTTAGAGAACAGGACAATTTAATGTTGCCAAATCAGAGATCTAAATTCTCAACTCTTCCCATGTCTTTAATAACATTAATGATCCAGGACTCAAATTAACATTTCTTAAATCATTCAACCTCTATAAAAACTGAGTAACATATTGGAGTAATATTGTAACCATTCTTTACTAATGCAACATTGTTATGGAAGTTCTGACTATTGTTATTATAAAAAGTCTTTGTTGGACTATAACTACTGTTTAGGATTAACTTCAAAGTAATTCCAGGCAATATTTTCTCTATATAGAGAGAAAGATTTGTGTTTACTTCCTTTCAATCCTCTCAGAGCTGCTCACAGCTTATCTAATAAAACGTCATGACAGTTGACAGCCGTATGCTTCTTTAAAATGGTATGAAACATATAAATTTTTATGGACAGTTGAATATCAATGCTCATTTAAAAAAGTCTAAAAGGTAATTACTATTTTATTCCAGGAAGATCGCAATTTTTAGAAACTGATGCTGCAAAGAAAATTTGGTTTCGTAACTCAGCAGTGGGATGAGAATGGATGTATTATCTTAATTGATGGGAATTCCATATGGTTAAGTCCCTTTGAAGATAATTATGAAATGACAATACTACAGATGATGGTAGTATATTGGGAAACTTAAAAAAATATTTGTATGCCTACAAGATTTAGAGCATTTCATATCAGAGACCAGAGACCGTTCATAAGCGATGGTAACCATAATGCATAGGAAAAGACTAGATGAAATCTAAAGACTGGGCAAAGAGAAAGATAAAATCAAAATGAGATAAAAATTTATGATAAAATTGAAGCGTGAAAATCATATGCTTTATCTAGAAATTCTTATTGGAGTCCAAAAAATGAAGATTGTTGGGGAGAAGAAATTATCATAGATGAGCAAAATAGTACAATAATAAGGTCTGTGAGAATTTTTTTAGTAATTTTGAGGTAAAAGATAAAAGATTTGGTCACTGTAGACAATAGAAAAATCATTTTCATGTAGAATCCAGAAAATAAGTTTCACAAAATTTACAGCTAGCACATAAAGGTATGGTCAGAAACGAAGCAAAGAGCAAAGAACACTGTATATTGTCCAGGAATAGACCAAAATATCAAAAAAATTGTACGAAATTGTTAAGATTGCCAAAAAGTTCTACGGAGTTTATCATCAGAGTGAAAAATTGATGGACCAAATCTTTCAACACCTTTTCAATTAATAGTTACAGATTTGTTTTCTGAATAAAGAAAATCTTTTTCAGGAACACTGGGTTCCCATCCGTACATTATTGTAAATATACATCTATGATTATAAAAACAATTATACAATGATATTTTATTGATTATGAGGTACCTGAACAATTAGAATCCAATGGTAGTACTAATTTTGCATCGCAGAAGTTTAAATAATTATTAAATTTTTTAAAAGTGGAGTGGAGAAGCTCATTACCACATGATTCTAAATCATATGGTATTCCTGAAATTTTCATTAAAAGACTAAAATATTTAATTAATAAGACAATAATATATGATGGTATAATCTAACAAACAATGATCAACCATAGAATCTTGAAGATAAGAAACACACCTAGTGAAAATGGACTGAGCCTCATAGGATGGCTTTTGGTCATGATATGAGACTTATATTACCAAAGATAACCGAGATCAGATCTAGAAAGTAAAAAGAAAATACAAAACAAATAACATTGAATATGGAAAAAGGAATAGAGTACGAAGGATTTTACTTCAATTTGAATTGGAACGCCTGTTTACATTCAAGGCCATATATCAAAGAGATAAGGATATAGGATACATTTATAAGACGGGGAAGGGGGGGGGGAGATATTTGAAAAAAATGAAAAATGAATGTTCTTGGTTACAAAATGAAATTTTTTTCTGTTTGGGCTTTACTTACTCAATGGGAAAGACAAAAAACTGTTTGATTCGCCAAAGATTCTTAAAAATTAATGTATTAAGGATCTTTGAGAGCGGCATTATTTTATAAGAGCGAAAAAATCGCTCGAATTTTCGGTCATTTATATAAACTTGTTGTAATTTTTCAGTTTTCTGCATCTTACGAGATAACATCGAAAAATTTGAGAGTTAAAGAATAATTTTGAAGATTACAAGAAAAGAAGGTTAAAGTTATGTCTCAAGAAAATCTAGATTATTTTTTTATGCTGTATCTATGGCTCTCTGCTGTCTTAAGTTGACGAGTATGCTTCTCATGTAGCTGGTCACTTTATGAAGACTCAGACATCTGTTTCCTCGGAGACACTGCCTCTCCTTCGTGTGTGAAAATTACGTTGGAAGATAAGTCTTTCTTTTTTGAAAAAACTAATTTTCCCAATTGAAATATGATTTTCTGATATTTTTATTTTGTAAATTAACATAAGATCACAAAATCTCGAACAACCCTAAGCTAAAAAAACTTGAGACCCTGTGTTTAATCTCAAACTAATTATCAGGAAATTGCACAATGCCTCATAATTACATGTCCCCTATGACAGTGGTTCCCAAACTTTTTGTAATCAATGCATACCAAAAGATTTCTTGATACATATATTTTAATTAAACCAATCGTTTTGATTATTATAAGCTATTGCAAATAATGTCTGGTTTTCATAAATCATAAAGTCATTTCAAGATAGCTTTCAAAACTACAAATAAAGTGTAATAGATCAAATAAGAGTTAAAATGGACTTTAAACAATTTATTTTTCTAGTATTTGGTGAAGTTTTCAAAATATTGATTATGCAACGTACATCAATTTTACCCTGTCATTAGCACTTTCAATCTTTATTACTTGCTGAATATGATAGTACATTCTCTTAATTTTTAACCTCTCCTTTTTTCCAATAATTATCATTAATTGTATGGAGTGCGTGATATTCATATACTCGAATTTTATATTATACAATTCAATTGCAGGTATTTAAAAATATCATCTTTTGCAAAGTACTGTATTCTGTAATTCATGAAAATTTCATTTAATTCTCTTGATGTTTAAGAAAGTTGTGTTGTTTTATTGAAATATCATATTTTATTATATCATAGATTTTGGTGTAGATTATAACAGAACTAGATTTAACACTACGAAAAAATGGGGTGAAATTCCTATGAGAAATTGGTCATAACTTCCTTAATATAGAAGCTGAGACATGATTTTGGTATCAAAATGTCTTTCTTGCCATTATTTATTAGATAAACAGATAGATAGAAGAGAAAAAATTGATTTTTTTTTTGTAACATACATACATAAAGAGTTGTCAAGTTCAAATACGAGCAAACAATTAGCGCCGCTCATTTTTTATTGAGTGGGAGCCGGAGTGCGCTCACGAAATTAGTAACTGAACAGGAGCGCGCTCAGGATTTATTGGTAGGACTAACGCTCTTCTTTTCTATTTGTAGTAAACTTTGAAAGAATAACGCAATATTCTCATATATTTAATTTAAGACTTTTTTTTTTTTTGAAGCCATAGAAAAAAAAAAAAAAAATGTGATGGTGCTTTAAAAAGTCTTTATATAATTATAAATGCATATAAAGAAGCTTATAAAAGAATAAATACCTAAAACCAGAAAAAAATTGTGGTACAAATTTGAAAATATATTGATATTTTTTCTTTTTTCTTAAAATGTTATTTTAGAAATAGAACAAATATTTATTTTCTAAAATACGTCATTGGATGAAATTCAGTTTAAAACTAAACTAAACATTGTGTTCCTGCTTTAGGTTGTGTTTCTGTTACATTTGGACAGGTGTTTCGTCGCATTTAGTTCTACTACCGGTTTTATAATAACAAATAGTGAGACATTGAAATTAAATTAAGCTAACCAAAGGTACCGTTTTATTGTTTTAAGGGCCCTAGGATGGAACCTACATTAGTCTATATGATTAATTTATTATTTCGGATTTGTGTTAGTTAATGCATTTTTTCAAATATTGCCTTTGAACTTTACAAATTTACCTACAAAAGATAGGACACACTTTTGCATCATTTTTTCCGAAATTAAGCTTTTATGACCTTGAAGTTGAAAAAGTAATCTATTTCAATAAATATTATAAGTAAAGAGTACTTTCTAGGAGTAAAATATTTTTAGCCTAAAGGAAACAGAAAAAAACATTACCACAATAACATATTAATGGCGTACTCATGTATCAAGAGGTAGAGTATTTTTAAAAACCGTAAGTTTTCCTTATTTTTGGCTGTTGAGAGTCAACTTATGTTAAGAATTGTTTTAAATATATAAAATCCAAAAAAAAAATAAACTAATAAATTATTGTATAATTATAACTTTGCTATAATTTTCATAATTCCTTAACACTAAAGTATTTTTTTAAAGAATTTCTCTAGTAATTGAGTTCTGAATCTTGAGATATGTCCTAAGTTTAGGTTATATTTGCCGAAGCATGATTTTTTTTTTTTTTTTTTTTTTGCATTATTTTGTCTCTCCCCTGTTCAAAAAAAAATCATAGTTGAACATATTTTGATGTCCTATGGCAAATACATATGCAAAAATCAGAAAATTCAATTCTGAATACTCGACATATAAATACCCTATGTTCATGTTGTTGTTTTTTTTTGTTATCTTTTTTAGTTCAGCACCATCACTTCCAGTTTTTCATTCTTCAAACTTCATTATTTGTCCCAATGGTACAACTTCATCAACAACTATATTTAGCAAAGAAATTTCTCGCCCTTCTACCAATTATAATAAAGAGCATTTTTTAAGTACTCAAAGAGAACCCTTTTCTACTTCAAGAATGGAACATAATATGTTCAGAAAAGAGGAAGATAAGATTCATAATAACCCAAGGTAGTAAGATAAACTTCTTTTTTTTCTTTACATTTCTAAATAATAAATATCAAATCATTTCTATGTATTACAACTAGTATTATATTTTTCCGAAGATCATCATGAATTTCTAAGATGAAAATCATTTTTCCCCTAATTATAGTATGATTGTTTTTATAAATTGTTTAAGTGAATCCCACTTGATAGTTTCAACGGGGGGAAAAAAATGGCTATTTAAATTTATATTTTATGTCGATTGTAGGCAGTAATTGACAATTATTATGTTTAACTTAATAGGTGCACCAAATTGAATTGAACTTTGTTAAAAATATATTTACGAATCTATTGTTTAGAAATGAAACACCCTTTTTTGATGATATATTAATAGTTAAAGGGTAGGGTAGAGTCAAATGAGTACATTTTTGTATTTGGAAGCTTTTGAAAACAAAATCCAAAAATTGGATTATCCATATTTCTCTTCATAAAGTGAAATTTTTTGGTGAAAATATCAAAAATTAAATTTTAATTTTTTTGCTCTGCTGCATAATTTGCACGAGTAAATTTTTGGAGATGAATTTTAATCTTTTTGGGTACAGCACATTTAAATTCTGTCATCAGAAGTCATTCTTCATCAAGATTCCTTGTCAACTACTCAAGGAACATAGGAAAATAAGATACGCTCCAGGTTCCTTCAAATCTTAAAATAAAATAGCCTAGTTTTAACGCTGTATGACGAAGAAAGAATATCGCGAGATAAAATAACCGATCCCTTTTTTGCCAAAAATGGTCAACTTAAAACTTGTATTATGACTGAGGTCCTAATAATGTTTCAGGTGGATAACTTTTCCCAGCAGAAGAGGGTGACCTACGAAGCATCAATAATCAAATTAGTATAATAAGTTTTACCATAAAAATAGTAACTTATGTTATATGGGAATACTCTTATATAATAACAATCTAATACTTGATTAGAGATAAGTAGAAAGTAGTATACATTTATATTATTATTTTTAGTGCTCGGACTATTCAAAAAAAAAAAAAAAATCGTTATGACTATCCAGTGCTGCTTCTAATACAAATTCCCCATTCCGATTCAACATTCCATTCTAACTATTATTAACACTACTAACGATCATGAGATTATTTTATATCATTTCATTTTTTTTACTTAGCTAAAACAATTACTGGCTACAGTGTAATAAGCAACTTAAACCTCTTCAAATTTGATCTTTTTCATCATATATATACAAACTGATATTTTTCTCATTATCCAACGTCCAAACTAACTAAATATACAAATAACTTTGATTTTGCAACTTGGATATACCTGTCAAATATGTTCCTGTTGGGCTCTAAATTTTTTTCTATTTTTCTGCTGTGGCTCAATTGCAATTCGAGTCACAAAGTCGCTCATCAGTTTCACACCTCTCAGCCACATCATTGGTCACTTTTACTGACCTCACAAACTTCTTCTTTCCTGTAGCCGTCATTATCATCCCAGGTGTCAATAAGAGTAGTAAGCCGGTCCTATTTCACTCCAGTTGATGACAGGAAACACTGCATTTTCTATTCTATAACTCTCAGGTCTCTCTATTTCTGATAGATTAACTTCGTGCTTCTCCTTTGCAGACTTGTTCATGTTGTCATCGGAACGAGACAAGATGAATGGGAAAAGTTTTTTAGACGATAACAGCGGTGTTTCTTCATTTTCTTGAGACTAGAGGTTGTCAGTTTATATTCATGCTAATTGTATTTTAGTATGTTTTTCATAATCTGGAGGTCATGCATATGGGAATCAACAGCAAATGTAGTGCTCACCAAATAACTTGTATAGATTATGGCCTGGAACTTGTTCCTCCTGTCGAACTTAAAGATTGTGTACTTACTTTATTTTCGTTCCTTGGAAACATGAGCATCTAAAAGCAGTAAATGTTCCTTACCATACAACAGTCTGGTTCAAAGGTATCTTGCGTGGCCTAATGGATACCTACATGATTTTCCTCAACAAGCTAGATCATACACAGCTTTGCAATTTACCTGTAATGACCCCATGAACTTATTTCCCCAAGAAAATTGTTTACGTTGAAAATGTGCTTGTCATCTTCGGTTTTTTAAATATTTTTCAACTTGGCTAAGAACTTTTGGTGGTCCTTATAGAATTTTTCTCACATATAATTTTAGTAGAACATTTATCTCTCTAGTTTTTCTTCAATTAGCTTTGCTGTACCCATATTGATGTCTCTCTTGCTCGATGTGGTATCAAGTGTTATGACTAAAATGTTGTCTGTGACACCCTAAGTTTCTATCAGCTTTATTGCACCGTGGAAAACTTTCTACTGTATAGACCAAGAACATCCCTTATCCGTTTGCCATCCTAACTTTGAACTAAGTTACGGTGAGTATTTATTCTATTTCGACTTGCATTGGAGGGTGATATAACAAATGCATCAATGTCTGCAACTCCTACCTTTATCACAGTAGATACCAAAGCTGAAGTCTGGTTGTCAGAGAGTGACAACATATCTGCAGTGCCACAAATAGCTTCAATCGTAAAAACTGAACTTGGAAAGTGTAAGTGTATTTTACTTCTTTTTAAGGAACATCCTGGTGTCGCTTCAGTGTATTCTGAACCCTCACTAGTATCAGAGTCTTAGCTGTTCTCTGAGTTTTCATCACTTGAAATTTCTCTAACTTCTGCTCTTACATCCATGACTTATGAAAACATTCTACCTTCTCTTTGTTCTCAGACTAGACTTCTATTATTAGTAAGTTTGTATTTCATTTAAATATTTATTGATATCTTTTCATGATATATTATATATGTGTATTAACAGCAACATATGATGTTATCCTTTCCAAGTTTAAAAATTTATATGTCAATGAAATAAAAACTTTAAAAATAATGAGGAAAAGAAGGTTGAATAGGTTAAATTAAAGTGTTAAACCAAGTAGGCCTCACGTAATCAATAGCTGAAAAATGTGTTAGAGAAAATTTACTTTTTTATCCACTAGAGGTAGTATTTTGTTACTATTACTTCCTTCAAGAGAATAACAATTGTAGCTAGTACCTATAAAATAAACAATATTTTCTTATCATGTGTTAAATATCTGTATATAGATATATAATTTAGTTATTGTATATTTGAGTGATAAATTATCATTCCAGTGATAAGATTAATGTATTGGATACTTCTAAGAGTGGTCTGCTTTGTTAGCTTTGTAACTTGTCATCTGAAAAGATTCATTTTAAAGAGAAGGAAAATTCTTGAAACTCTACTAGTATATTTCCTTACAATGACTGGTGGGCTGAGCTGGACACTGTGCGATGGGCAACCTACTGAACCATTTCCCTCTACACGTTTACCATTGGAGGAGAACCACTCTTAGCAGGATATCTTCGAGAAGGAGGAATAGAGTTGCGACAATTCAGTGGAGGACGGAGGGTTTTCCCTGGTCTCCTTTCTTTCCGAGTCCAAAAATAATTATTGGGCTCTTCTACTCCTAAGAAACAAAGGCCTTTACATAAAATTCTTGAATATTTCCATTCTATTGGGGCGAAAGAACCGCCTGTTTCTTTCTCACAAGATACCTTGGGTTGTATTGACGAGGAAATTTTGTCTTTTGACAAGAAACTTCAAGGATAAGGAGTTATATCCTTGATAAAAGAATTCTACGAAAGTAGAGAAATTGATGGAAATTTCGTAGGCTCATGTAGAGTTGCAACAGCTCAATACATGTCCTAGCAAATCTAACCAACCTCCATAAGACATCATGCTGGGAAATGAGCCAGTAATAATGGCCTTCGAGTTTTCATTACTATAGATGTATATTCAGGTCCAGACAAGGATTTCAAGTCAAAAATTTGATTCTTGAAAAATTATTTCGGAGGCAGAATTGTCTCAGCACCTCCTCCACCACAAAAAAATAAAAATAATGGGACCTCCAAGATATTATTTAAGACCTCAGAGAGGAGGCGACAAATGAAGCCGTTATTGAATTCAGAATTTATTTAGTTTTTAGAGTTTGTCTCACATGAAGTATATTTATATAAATGTAATAAGAAATTAAAATAAATTATTTTTCAATTTGTGTTCCTTCTTTCCAAATGGTTGGAGAAAAGCTTTAATTTGTTGTTTAGTTTTTGATTCATTTTTTGGGATCATACTCATATCACATATATATCCACATCGGAGAGGATTGACTCAAGAGAAATCCACCTACTATGAGCAAGATGTAAAACTCATCAGTCTCTAATGAGAAAAAAACATAATTTTTTCATTATATCTACAATGGACAATTTTAATTTATTTATCGGGGTTTACTAAAAATGCTATGCTCCTTTTGTTATTATTAAGTTGCAAATCTTGTACATCATTATTTACTCTATCTATTTGAAATTTATTTAAGTAAATTATACGTTCAATTTTCCAAAGGAAAATTCCTTATATGTAGCCTGTAAGGAACATTTTGTTTACACCCTAATCAAATTGCATGGGAATGCTAGTGCGCGGACACATAACCGAAACCCTTATGGCTGAAAGCAATGTTACCGAACAGAAATTTTGCCGAATGACCACTTTGCGGAACAGACACTTTGCTGACCAGACACATTGCTGAATAACCCCATTGACGAATTTTATAACAAATATATTTGATGATGATTCATGCTCCAACTATGATTCCCATTCATGTTACTCCAAAATTCAAAGATAATATGTTTAATTTATTTTGGTTATTATAATGGTTAAAAGGGGGGAAATATTCGATTCAGAATTGAAAACTAGACTGGAAATATGATTTTTTTTCTTTTTGGATATAGGCATTATTTAACTCCTGTCTAAATCACTTTTTTTTTTCTTGCCAAGCTCTCTTCATTCTTAAAAGTGTCTATTACTTTCCTTATGTTGGGATGAATACGACTAACAGAGCTTTTTGAAGCTTTATGAAATCCTTTTACATTATAATTTGTTCGAATCGTCATAGATTGAGTCCTTTTGTAATCATACTAAAAAAATAAACAGCAAAATTTGTTGAAAGTGCTTATAACTTATAAGTCACTTGTTATTGTTCTCATATCTTGGCTAGAGATCCAATGGAGGTATACATTCACAGTCTTTGATACACAAATCCGAGTGACCACGTAATGCAGTCTGTTTCGTACTCTTTGTCTAAGAAAGAAGGTTCACGAAGAAAAAAAGAACCGTCCTGCTTATCTTTCTATTCAGATTCCAGATTGCTCCAACTGTGCGAAGCTTTATAGTTTTCCTCGCTTATGTATCTCATTTCCTCGTGCTCTCCTACGACCCGACCTTTGATTGGCTCTCCAAATCCTCTTAAGAGTTTGCTTCTCCACAGCCAACCTCCTCTTCTTCCGAAACATCCTGTATCATAACCAAGTAAAAATCTGAAATCTATACTCTTCCTGGATCTGATGTTAATTGTCATGCTTATTCATCCAACCATGAGTCTTTTAAAATACAGATAATCCATCATTACGAATTATTATAGATAACGGATATATTACGGTTACTATTTATTAGCACTTCTTCCATTCGATCGAATCCATAGAGTTCTATGAACGAATTGTGTCGTGTTTTTGTTATTTAATTTATTTAAAGTACTACAACGGTAAAAGATTAGAACTCCATGCAACTGTGTTGTGTTCATATAATGATCAATAATGAATATTAACTTTTGAAGCATCCTCATAATTAAATGAATCAATAAATTATTAATTAGTGAACAATTAACTATTGCAGTTTGTACAAATAATTAAGCATATTATCCTTTAATTTTGGAGTAATATAGATTGGAATCATAATTGGAGCATGAATTATCATCAAATATATTTATTACAATATTCGGCAAATTGGTCTTTCGGCAAACTGCAATTCGGCAAAGTAACTTTTGGGAAGAATGGTCATTTGGCAAAGTATCCGTTAGGCAAAATGGCTTGCGGCAAAGTGGCTTTCGGCAATGTGTCCTAGAACCGGAAATCTGGGTAATAAAAACATTTATCCAGAAGACATATCGTCAGACAATGGGAGCAAGTGGATCAGTTCAAGAAAACATGGACGTCAAAATATCCTTTTTCAATGAGATACGAAGGAATTAGAGCTTTAATAATGTAAATAATGTTTTGAACTACAATGAAACTTCTCATCTTGCAGTGCTTTCACCTCTCCTTCTATCCGACCAAAAGACACGAACCCGTTAACGTGATTAAGAATAATTATAATAATTCCGTGAAATGTAGTATGAGTAGGCAATATCCAAATCCGGTTGATCAATACATTTTTATGAGTGCTACTATGAAAAAAGAAAAGACTGAAGAGTCTGTTCTCAGTTATTTGTTGCAGGTCTCAGACAGACAAGTTTTTTTTCCAATTGCAAACTTTTACAGAAGTTAATAGCTTTAAAGATATTTATTGTGTTAAGTTTGTGGTAAAAAATAGAAAAAAGTTCGTCTTTCAATAAAAGATATACACTGAGAATGAGAGAGAAGGCTCATATGATTGGACATATTATATGTTTGTAGTTTGCCAATTTCTTCTCCGACTAACAATAGTTAGAGGTCTGAGAAGTTAAAGGAAGAAGTGGTTTCCTGATCCCAGGGAAGGTAAAGTTTCCATTTTTCCTTCTCTGTTTCTTTGGTTTTGCCTATTCTTTAGGAAGTCATTTTTGCGTTGTGAAGTTGTGAGCTTCCTTTCCTAAATAGTTTCAATTATATTCAAACCCTGATAGAACATTCATGTGTGCACATAAAAGACGGAGAGTAAACTTGAGGATTTGCTTCAGACTTATAATTATTAGTCTTTGTTGGAGTTAAAGTAGAATTGATGATCGACATCTTAGTAATTCTGTATTATTTCCTGGTTTATTTCCTTATCTCTCTCCTCCCTGTCACAACTGATTGTATCTGATCTAATGAAATGTCAACAGCATTCTCTCCTCCAAAACATTCTTCAATTTTTCAGGGTTACCATATCAAGGGTCGTTTTTTTTAACATGCCCATTATACACACAATTTTTATTACTATAAACTATAGCGTTCCTGGCTCGATCATACACTATAATTTTCTCTCATCTAAATTAAGACAATATTCCCCACATTATTGTTGAAGTCAAAGTGGGAATGGAATTAATAAAACTGTGTGGTGAGTGTTCTAAAGATTTATTAATTATAAGTAATATTGATTCAACATAAGACCCATAAAGAGGGTAAAAAATAGTTTATGTATAAATCTTTCTACCAAATAAATGAGTTTGCATCTAAAACAAAACAATATAGTTAATTGAAGATATTGCAGTCGTTTCGATAGAAACATCTACCGTTTATACATATTGCACTGTATGTAAGGATTTTTGATGTTCATCATATACATATTTTTAATCTAAGAAATAGCAATGTAGTTGTATTAATGAAATATTGCAGGGATGTATTGCATGGTGTATGTTAATACACACAGAACTGTTTTTTTTATTGCTTTCTTACTTATAAAATAATTCATGTGTAATTTTGTTAAATGTTAAGATTTGACTTAAATATCAACCCTGGTAACGAATTTAATAAACTTAAAGATCAATGTTTTTATTACTGAGACCTCTACGGAGCAAAGTATTCATCAATTATGATTATGATTATTTCCTTTTAGAGGAGTGTGAGTGTGCTCATGAGAGACAGAGGAAACACTAAAAATTTTATTGGAAGTTATCTGCTATATTACTGAAGAAATATTTGTCTTATAGCGGACGCTTAAATACTCCTGGTAATACCGGATACTACTACTAGTTTCTTATAAAGTTACTCTGGGAATCTCTTGACTCAATGATGCTCACCCTTTCAACAATCCTAGTTGTACACTTTGGTGTGAAGATATTATAACAATCCTCAACTCGTTGCAAAACGTTGTTTCTTTATGGTGGTTCAGTTAACATAGCTATTTCAAGTCTGTTTCTGAGCCATTCTTGATTATTACTTCTACTGGATTTTCCCTTGACTCAACGATGCTCACCCTTTCAACAATCCTAGTTGTACACTTTGATGTGAAGATATTATAACAACATCAACTTGTTGCAAAACGTTGTTTCTATATGGTGGTTCAGTTAATATAGCTATTTCAATATTCTGTTCACTTAGCATTTTCATCAGTTCGTATTCTACCAGACTTACCTTCCCGAGATTGATCTGTATACAGTTAAAAGATGCAAATTGTGTGTTTTTCATTATTGTTAATTGGGTGTTCAGATGCTTTTGGATTGGATTCTCTAGAACGCTTCTTATCTCTTTCTTCGGTGCACCCCAACTTTCTTGTGGTATTATTCCTAGTACTACTGACTATACTTAGTCTTTTTTTCATATCCATTTTCCAATAATCTCTTAATTGAATTTCTTTTGTTTCCTTTACTCCTCCGTTTTATTATTTTCTACAATTTTCTTTTCGTCGTCTTCCCCACTTATTCCTTTTCCAAGGGGTTTCTTATTAATTTGTTTTGATCAGTAAAGATTGATTCCTCGCGGGATGCTTCTTCTATCTTTGTTCTTTCTTTGATACTGCCAATAACGCAGAGGCAAACCCAATTTGGTACAAAATATGTTTCAAATTCCTCATACCTTATTTTGTTTGTGGGCGTGCACTTTGCCTTTGTATGGTAAAATTTTAAACATTTAAAGCACTGTGTCATTTGCATTACTGATACTAAATCTACCCTTCGTCCCATAACAGGTATTATGGCTGGGAGTTTCCTCCTTGGCTTTATTCTTATTTTTAGTTTTTCAGAAATAATTTTGCTAAACTTTTTTGAATATTCAAGCTCCTCATCATTCTCCGGCTCCAGTACGTGGGGACTTGCGCGGTCTAAAGGAGATTATGGAGAAATTGTTGGAGAAGTTGTTGGATTTTGAATTCTTCTGAGATTTCCAAATACCCATACGTTACACACAACTCCATTTTTAACTTCAAATCTTCCCACAACACTTTCAAATTTTAAGATAACATTCAAAGGAACCTTGAATGTTATTACAATAAACCCTGGACCACTTTTACCATCGTTTATTCTTTGAATTTCATTCTTGTAAATGTATAGTGTATCAAATATTTTTTTGTAATAATTAATTTTAGGAACAAATCCATCGGTGCTTTAATTATTCTTGCATTTCCATTCAAGGTATAGTTTATTCAATATCAGATAAGTGATGATGATATCCCTAACGACGATTCAATTTTATTTTGCTGGAGAAAGAGGCTGAAGCATTAAACTTTTCTTTTCTTTTGTTTATTTACTTAATTACTTTTATTTTCTGTGCTTCCGTCCGACTCACTCTTCCCTTCTTCTCCTCGTGTTAAATCACATCTTTAGCGAGTGAGAGGGAGAGTGCTGAACAATGATGATGATGTAGAAGATCCTTCCCTACATAGTCGTCTCGAATGATATAAAATCATTTTTAAGCTCCAATTTGACGCACTTAATACTACAAATGAGTACTCAAATAATAACTTGGTGTTTCACTGATAAGTAGAGACCAATTTCAATGTTAGAAATAGTCTCTAATTCCACTAATTTTCTTTTTTTATACAGTGAAGGAATAATGACATCTTCACTTAATCAGTTCTATTAAAGTTAATTTAAAAACTGTCCTTTACAAAAATATTCTTTTTAATTACATTTCTTCCCTATATATAAGTTTTATTTATACAAGCTTTGGCCTCCTAAGAACGAATATGAAATTGAAAACTTTTGTAAGACATATGAGCATTTTTATCTACATTATTGTAATTTTCGAAGTAATAAGCGTATACGTACAAATAAATAACTTATTTATTGGAACCCTGATAAAAAAACTTTTAGATTCGTATCTGATAGTTATCTTTGTATTATTTATACCATTATATAAAATTCATAATGCCATCTTCGATCTCAGGGAAAAAAAAATAAACGGTTATGATCTTTATGACCCACTTAAATATGGTCATACTAACCTTATGAAACTATTTAAAAATTAAGGAAAGTATTTGGAACAATATAAGTACTGCATGTTCGAAGTTATTTGAGCAAGTTTTATTCGATATGAAAGGAGCAGACCCTGTAATTCGAAAAGCAAGATTATAAAGGATTTTTGGAGATCACTGTCTGAGGAGACTGTCACAAAGTGTACTTCAGGGGATCTAAAATTGGAGGAGCTACAAAATGATAGTCTCATGTTGATAAATGTATGTTTTCTTCTTGTGCTTTATATCATAGCTGAAGGGATGTATAGTATAGACCTTATATTTCAATTTGAAAAAAAAATGCATTTTAAATTTGTCAATTTTGATTTTTTTTTTTGGGCAATTTAGTTTTTAATATTTATTAAGAAATTTAATTATATAAGCTGGTTAGGCTTGGTTGAATATAGATTACAATAATATTCCAGGAGAAAAATTGAATTGCATAATAGGTTATAACTATATTTATAATAACTAATCAATTAATTTGAATATGAAGCATCTATAAACTCTTTTTAACCACCTTGCATCTAAATTATTCATTACATAGTTCGGTATGGTACTGGTCAATCGTAATTTTTAATACCAGAATTTAAGAACAAATGTATTAACAACTAATTAAGAAGAAATGTAGCACAACGCAAATTAAGTTATACCTATTTCTGATTACAATTTATTCATATCCTAGTTTACTATTATTTGTAAATGAAATTTGAGTTTATTGATTTAAAAGTTAAATAAACTCAAATCAAATAACGTATAAAAAACTGAAGATACATTAAAACTGTGAACCCTTTATGAAGTATTCATATTAGTCTAATTATAAATTAAAGTCAATAATTCTAATTACTAAAAATATAATGTTTATGATATTTTATCCAAATTTCAGAGCTATAGTTTTAGATGTTGGAGGTCGAAGACACAAAGTTCTAGAGTCAAACTTTTGCACTTTTCCAAATACTAGACTTGGAAAATTGGTAAGAGCCAAAACTGAAATAGATATACTTAAATTATGTGATGGATACTTACCAGGAAAAATAAATGAATTTTATTTTGATCGAAATTGGCACAGTTTTAATAGTATTTTGGATATATATAGAACTGGAGTCCTTCATTTAAATACAGATATGTGTGCTCTGGTCTTACAAAAAGATCTTGACTATTGGCAAATCGATGAATTGATACTAGGTAAGACAAATTAAACAATTCCAATACTATTTTATAGAATAGTAAATTTAATCTGATCGGTTATAAAAATTTTTATAAATAAAATTTGTATATAAAATCTATTTAGCAATCACAATTAATTCACTTGATATTAAACAATTTGCTGAATTAATATTAGACTGTCACGTTTTCGGATTTATATTCCTTATCTACTAGAAACAATAAAAAAAGCTTACATTGCCACAGTTCTTCAGCTCCTGTCACACCATTATAATTTATAAAATATAAAAACAGATTTAACTCCAGTTGAAGTGATATGTGTTAAAAAAAAAGGAAGAACATTATGTTTGATATAACAGAGAAACTCCAAATCATTGGGCAGGAGCGTCCACAGGTGTGATTGCAGGGGCTGTAGCCCCCCAACCAAGGATTTTTTGCTTTTTACTAGATTGTTTTTTGGTGAGGATGAAAAAAATTAATATATGAAATTTATTTTCCAAATGGTTTAATTTTTCGCGAATGGCTATTTATTTTTGAATTTTTTTCCAAAAATAACTTTATTTAGTGAATTTTTTTTTTGAAAAAATCAAAAAACAAAAAATCTCCCTCTGCAATATAATCCTGTTGATCACATCTTAGGCCCCTAAAATTCTTAAAAACAACGTCCATATAGTTTCTTATTGATAAATTAGATACGAAAAATTTTAAAAGTGCCTAATTTTAAGGACGATACAATAGACCTAAAAATGGTATATTTATAACAAAAAATCCATTTTTTCCGAAATAAAATGGTCTGACAGAGCTTTCTCGGCCAAAGTCATTTTTTGTTTTAATCTGACTTGCAGAAAAGCTCTATGTGTAGGTGGAATATAAACCCGAAAACGGGAAAGTCTAATGGACATTTCGCCCAAAAATTCTTTATGACGCTTCTTATTGGTACATAATTATTCGATCTATCGTTACATGCTTGTGGATTTTAAGACTGTCAAATTCCAGCAAACGTACATTAATGATATAAATATTAGAAAGAATATACTGGAAGAATATAGTAGTGCTCTTCTTAATTATGCCTCCCTATTTTTTAACTTCAAATGTATTTGCGAGAAAGGAGCACTATAGTTGCAAATGGGGATCATACAATATTGTTTTTTGCTCGCTTATGTTAGAACTTTCAAAATAAGAAGTAATTATTAATAAGATGTTTCATATTTTGCTTTTTATCAAATGCTACTTTAAAAAAAAAAGTTACACTCATTGGATTTCAGACAACATTTTCATTCATAACTATAGTTTATAGTTAGAGCTGAAAATATAAACTTTCTACCATTGCACTTATAATAATTATTATATCCTTTGGTAGACTGCTTACTCCTAACGAATGTTAATATTTTCATTTTCTTATTTTATGTTCCTGTCACCTCATTGCTCAACTTACAGAAAAATAAGAAAACAAAAATATATTTATCAAGAAATTAGAAAGTGCTCTGCAGTCATGCTGGACTTTAGTAGTTATGCTATTATTTATTGTCTTTCACTCTTTCTTATCTATCTAACACATGAGTTGACAAGTCCCAACTTAGCACAATAACTCACAAACTAAAGCACCATTTTCATGAAATTTTGACAGCAGTCTTTTGAAGGTTAGTAATAACTGAAATCAAGGTTAATTTTTAAAAAAATGCATCATTTATATTTGAAGCTCGGGTCTTTTCAACCTATAAGATATATCTTTATTAAATGAACAAAAATATATGAGTAATTTGTATACAATACATCACTATATACTATTATTTATGCCAAACTGCATTGTCTTTAATACTAAATATATGTCTTTACCTATTTCATACTTTCAAATCTGTTGTTTTTTGACCTAGAATGTGTATTAACTATTTTTTTGGAAAGTCCATTTAGATTTCTAAACATATAATTTTTCCTTTCCCAAAACTACATTATTTTTTTCTTTCGTAATTAAAATTCTTTATTTATATTATACAGATCATACAAAAATCTTGTTTAATAAACAGATAAACTTTTACGTCATTTTTACTCATTATTGTTTTACAATTATTCATAGAAAGATATACGCCACAACAACGTGTACAAATTGTTCAATTGTACTATGAAAATCAGCGTTCTGTGAAATAAGTTTTTTGCAAATTACGCCCAACTTATGGTCCACATAATCAACCTTCAGAATCCACAATTCCCCGAATAATCGAAAAATTTGAAGGGGCAGCAACTTGCTGGGATGTCCCGTCGTCTGGTAGGCCATGTACTGCTCGCAATGTAGAAAATATTATGCCGTAGCCGAGAGTGTAGCCAAAGATCGTGAAGAATCGATTCGCCGCCGCTCTCAACAACTTGGCTTGTCGTATGCAACAACCTATCGCATTTTGAAGAAAAATTTGTTTTTAAAGGCATACAAAATACAGCTCGTGCAAGAATTTAAGCTGCTGTATCTTCGTTTGCGTCGTGCCTTCAGTGAATGGGCTCTGGAACGTATCCGTTTTTTCCGTGCAAAATTTTTGTTCATTTGCTGGTTCAATGGCTACGTAAATAAGCAAAATTGCCGTATTTGTGGTGAAAAGCAATCCAAATTGTATCAAGAGCATCCATTACATACATTGAAAACAACAGTTTGGTGTGCTTTGTGGGCTGGTGGAATCATCGGTCCATATTTTTTCAAAAACGCTGCCAGTCAAAATGTTACCGTCAACGGCGAACATTATCACGCCATAGTCACATACTTTTTGGTACCTCAAATTGAAGCACGTGGTCTCTACGACATTTGGTTCCAACAAGAGGGTGCCACTTGCCAGACAGCGCGCGTAACAATGGACTTATTGCGACACATTTTGGTGAGCAATTAATTTCACGTTTTGGGCCGATGAATTGCCCCCCAAGATTGTGTGATATCACACCTTTGGACTTTTTTCTTTGGGCTACGTAAAAGCAAAAGTCTATGTGGATAAACCAGCGGCGATTGAGGCATTGGAAGCAAATATTGAGCGAGTTATTCGCGAGCATTCCTGTCAAAATGCTCGAACGCGTCATCCTCAAAAATTGGAGCGAAAGAATGAACCATTTAAAGGCCAGTTGCGGCCAACATATGAAGGGGGTTATTTTCTAGAAATAATTGTAAAGGATTGTTTTTTCGGTTCATAATAAAGTTTTTACCATAATATAATATTTTATGTGTTTTATATCTACAATCCAAAAAAACGCTCGTTTTGAATCACACTTTATAATTGTAGTTAGTGCTTTCGACTTAAGGATAGAAAAATCAATTGTTTATGTACTCACTGAAGTACATTTAGTTTTTTTGCTATTATAAACAAAATTAGCCTTGCAACGTACTTTTCCTCATTATTTACTAAACTGTAGCTTTATGATAACATTTTTTATAATACTGTGGACTATAAATTATTCTAGAAAACCAAGAATTATTTCATAGAAAATCCTTTTACAATCTTTCCAAGGTATTGAGACTGAAAATACAATAAAATGTACCAGAGACTAGAAGATTAAAGTCATTGAGAACTATTATCAACGCCTATTTATTGCAAAGAAAGAGCTTGGGACTGAGAGAAAAATAATAAAAGAAAATGATCTGACAACCGACTTACTCCATCGGAGGTTTGGGAATATATAGCTAAAAAAACTTAAGGTAAAAAAAATCCCTAGGCATACCCGGATTCACAGCTGAATTTTACAAGCATTTTCCACAATTAACCATATACCTTGGAAAACTTTTCAACAATACTTTGTTTGGTCCTGGTCTCTCAAACGATCGAAAAAAGGGATGCATAATTTTTATACCAAAAAAAAAAAAAATGACAAGACAAGATTAAAAATTGGTGACCAATAACACAACTTGAAACTGATTATAAAATTTATTCAGATATTATTTCTGAGAGAGTAAAACCGATTATAAACAAAAAGCTTCCTATAACTCAATTCGGGTTCCGTCTTGGTCAAATGGAAGATGTAACGATGTAATTAAAAACCATAGTTGGTTATTCCGAGGCAAAAGGAGAAGATGTTGCCTTGATTCATCTGAAGTTTGCATAAGTGTTCAATACAGTTTAGCACTCCTTCATTATTGAAGAAATAGTGAGGATGAATTTCCTTTAAGCCTTTTGTGCGGCTGTAAGGAACTTGGCGAATGAATGTTATTCCATCATTGATAGTAAAAGGCTACAACAGGATGTGAGACAAGGGATTCCTGTGAGTCCAATGCTTTTTCTTTTAGCTATTGCTCGCCTACAAAAAAAAATTTATGCCGAGACAAGAGGTGCAGATATTGGAGAATAAAAAGTGACAAGCCTGGTTTATGCATATGATGGAATGGTCTTTTTTAGTGGTTGCAACATTGACTCCCAAGCATCTAGGCTGGGAGAAGTTTTTGGAAATATTCAGAAAAGATCTGGTTTGAGGGTTAATGCATCTAAATCTCATATGCTTACGAATATGACAACGATTCCTCAAAATCTATGTTCCTTCAATTTAGTGGAAGAAGCAACAATCCTGGGAAATCCCATCTCTATCACAAACAATAATCTTAAAAAACCTGAGGAAGATAGATAGCATTATTAGCAAATACATGGATTAAATTCTAAAACATAGACTCACCCTTATTGAGAGATTAAAATGTTGGAATCAAGTAGTAATTCCAGGAGTAAACCACATCGTGGCATACACACCATATGAGACATTGTATCATACTTGAAGGAAAGGAGAAAGAAATTGATTTTGTTCGGCTCCCAAAAACAGTTGGGACTTGGAGGCTTGGGAATGTTTGACTTAAAATTCCAGTGGCATCTTCTTTTATTGTCTTGGAGGAAGGGGGCCCACATGTTGGGTTCCGGGGAAGAGGACAATACTATAAGCTGAAGGTAAAAAGTATCCAGATCGTTTAAAGTGGTCGCCGATGAGAGAAATGAATAGCGTTTTGATTAAATCACGAAGAGCATACTGGCTATCTATAGGCATAGGAGCCCCCATCCAAGACAATGAGTAGATTACCTGAAAAATTGAAGAATAATTTGGGGTTAGGGACCGTGTATTAAATGTATGAGGGGTTTATCCTCCATTGGTGGTGCTAAAGAATCAACTCTAGCAATACTCATTCAATCCAAAAAGAAAAAAAGACGGGTACCCCTTCAAAGTGGCCGCATCGACTATTAGGGACAACATCTCTCTGCAGGACCACACAAACAAATTTATAGAGACTGCGAGTGAAATAAAAAGACTAAAAAGGAAATTTGTTGATACGTTATATTCTTTTAATTATAATTTAAAATTGTTATCACTAACTATATTTTATATATCTATGATAAATAATAATATATTTATTGGTTTAAAAAAATAAAAAATAAAGAGCATTATAAAGCCTTTAACTTTGTAACAAAATTCCTTTTTAACCATAATACAAGATGTACAAATGGCGCTCCCTTACAAATTTGTCTTTACATGCTATTTTTTCGGACTATGAAGGGCTTGAATAAGTTTTACGATAAGGGCAAGCAACTATCTTAACATTATGTGGTTGTTAACAACATATACTAGATTCCCTTCTACATTGGTGTCAGCAAGGAATACACCAAAGGAAAATCACACTCTAACAAAAACAGACTTCCTTTAGTGAGGGCGTTACTTAGGCTCTTAATGCTGTTTATTTATATATTTTGAATAGAAATTATATATTCCATTGATAATTCTTGGTGTGGATATAATAGTTTTATTTGTATTAACAGTATAATTTTTTTACAGAAATTAGTTCACATTTTAACAAGGTGTCAAAGATAGGTTTCATGTTTGCCTAAATATGTATTTTTTAACTATAATAATTGTATTAACCTTTCATTATTTATATACTACTAGCATAAACACGCTATCTTGAAGACAGCCAATTAAAAAGATTATTTTATGTCTATCTTATTTATGTTCAAATTCTAAACTAAAATGATCAACCATAAACTATAATTATATAATAGGTAAATTTCTATTGTAAAACCTCCTTGTATACAGCATTTTTTGTTGTTTCCTTCAATTTTATGTAAATATAATTAAACTTCCATGAACACAAACACACATGGTTACACTTTATACTTAAATATATATTATCATCTAAAGAATGGTATGATAAAGAATGATAATATTTAAGTATAAAAAATATATTTTTTTTTTATCTTCTTTCTTTTTTTGGAACATTCATGATATAAGAGAGTTGAGTATCTCACGAAATTTAGTCCACATATCTTCAAGTAAAATGCTTTGGAGTTTCTGAAATCAAGTAAAACTCAATTGAATGATAATTATCAAATTAATAAAACTGATCCGTCAAGTACTTCGACAAATGAATGGCAAAACATTCAGTTGTCATTGAATCTCCTACGTTATTCTGTGCGTAAACACTTTAGTGAGCCCACCTATAGGTTTCCAAATGGATATTCGGATAATGTTTCTACTATATTTTGGTATCCCTCTTCAAGGCTTGATATTTCTGATTATCACAAAAAAAAATCCCATTAATCGAGGAGCATGATAAGATGATCTTTTGTTGTCGACTGTTTTAATTATAGTTATACGGTTATTTGTGAGAAGAAAACAATGAAGACATTAGAATTATTTATTTAAACTCTGGCGATATGTCTATGATATTCCTCTAATAAGGAGATAATCTGAAATTTTTCAGTAGGGGCTCCAGGTCAGATTTGAAAAAATCTATTGAAATATCCATTGCCACCACTTAAAAAAGTGGAAAATTGCCAGGTTTTTCGATAAAAAATTGTAAAACATATATTCCAACAAATTGAAGATAGCAATTAAAAAAACATTTAGGACAATCTCAGCTTCCTCCCTTAAAAAACAGTTGAACAGACATATTTCATTAGAAAAACCTTATTTACTAGTAAGGCTGATCCGCAGCATAGAGAATATAGGTAAATGCTAAGGTTTCCGTACATTCAGTGGGTGCCATGATTGATGTGAAGAAAAAAAGTGATCCGATCCTAACCCGACTTTCGGATCGGGCTCAATTTTTCCAACACAATCATTCGGCCAAGGCACTTGGGTTTGTGTGTTTGGCCGCCCTTTAATTTTTAATTGTGAACCCTAGTCGCCTTTTATTTATTTATATTATGAGTGATTTTTTTTTCAGGGGCCTCTAATTGGTTTTTAAAGCCTTTGCTGGTTTTTTCGAAACGGTGTAAATTTTTCCTATGATCTTATCTCCCGCTTACACTTGGTGTCTTAGTTTGTCTATAGTGTTAACCTCTCCAGATGGATGTGTGTTTTACTTTTTTTTTTGGGGGGGGGGCATGTGAGAGGACAAAATTAGTCCAACTCACTTGTCTATATTTTCGGCAACAACCCTACCTAAATGCTCTGCCTCGACCAATTAAGGACTACATTCCTTAGTATGAAAATAATAAGAGCATATCAACGATATATACTATCGATATATTCCTGAAGATGTAATATTTATAATTTCTTTTGAAACATTTGTCTATATTTATCGTTCGGTACATAGTTCAAGTTGGCACAGGGCACCATTGTACGTTCTTACGAAACTAGAATTATATTGTTAAAATTTAAAAGGGACATTAAGTCAAGACAGAACTTCCATTGTTATACATTATTCTGTTCTCACAAGGTAAAAGGGAGGACGCATGAGCCTATGGCGGCGCCAACCTTACTTAATTTAACAATTTTTTAAATACAACTAGTTTTAGAGGCACTTTGGAAACTTTAACACTATGTGCATAGGCACCATAAGTAAAGATCTGCTAATCCCTTTTTTTTATTGCCAATTTCAGGGAATAAGTATGAGCGCTGTTCAATTGTAATGAAATCATATCCCTTTCCATTGAACTACCAATAACTTCAGTCAATTTTTATTATTTTGTTTATGAATCTTGTGAAATCTGCAAATGATGTCTTTACCCAAATGCAAGCTTCTCCTTCCAACTTGGACAATAACAATATGACAAATGGTCATATAATACAAATTGTGTGGTTAGACATTTCGTAGAAAATAATAAATGTACAAAAATATGGAAAGTTGTACACACAAAATAAGATCTATAATTTCTAATCTCCATATAAAACTATATTTGAGCTGAGGTGATAATAGTTATAATTATACCCATAATTAAAAATATATGAGGTAGTAATCTTCGGAAGAAGTAGTTAAAAAACTACATTTATAGACAATAAGAAACTGAACGTCAAATAAACGCCGTTCTTTTTTTTTTTTCCATTCGTTGTTGCTGTGATTTAGGCTTTGAATCGTCTCAGAAAATACGTACAGTCGTATGAACTCTATCAATCTGCATTTGAAAGCTACAATTATATGTCCTACATTATTTAATTCTAGTAATTGACAGTGTGGATTTTATTCGTTAAGATTTGTAGCCATATTGATAGTAGAAGTTCAATATTCCTTATAAAGTCATTTTCAAACTAAAAATAGAAATGCAAGCGATCTTCAAGTTTTTGTATGTTTCTACCTAGTATGAGGGTCCTTTGAAAACTCTATGCAAAGCCCAATAGATGGGACTATTAGGGGCGTAACGAGGTAATGTTTAGTTATTCGCATCTCTTGGTAGCACACCCACCAACTTTCAGACAGATCTGTCTATTTTTGCATGTTTGGCATTTGTTTGAATCAAGGAATCGACCGGAGAGATTTTGGCGACTGTCTTTTGGATTTGCAAAGAATAATCTTCATCGACTCTCTGGAAAAGAGTAAAACTATTACAGTTGCATATTATTAATCATTATTGGACCGTTTGAAAACAGAGCTGCAAGGAAAAAAGGGCACGATTGGCCCAGAAAAAAGTCATTTTTCATCATAACAATGCACCAGCTTACACCTCAGTAGATGTAGTAGCAAAATTAATGGAAATAGAGCTCCAACTCGAGATGCCGAGGCCACTAGCAATCTCGTACACTTTCATTCTTCTGTCATCCATCACCATATCATGACATTAGATGAATTAAAATACAGTTTTAGACTTTTGTTGCTTTTTTAGTTCAAGAGATGCCATGGAGTAATATTATAGTGCATTTTGTCTGTCATAGTTTATTAATTGTAATGACTTATCTTGAAGTCTCCCATGTTAGGAAATCAATTAACTAATTTTGAGCCTCTATCTATGCACCAGGAATTAAATTCAGATGTTGTATAGATGGAAAGCAACTCCTTATATAGAATTTATAATAGATTGAATTTGTTTTCATTTGAGTATTATAGTGCTACCTGTACGCCGAGGTATATTTTGGGATATTATGAGGGTATTTTAGTGCTCAAGGAAGGGTGGCGTTGAAATTTAAGTTGCCTTTGTCCAAGTAGTTCATCTGCACAACCCGTGAGTTGGGGTGTACTATATCATATTAGAAGGGTTACGTGGTGTATAGAAATGCGGCTACGGTAGAGTTAAAACTAAATATTGGCCCAGAACTTCTCCTGAGAGCCAGGTTATATTTTGGTATAACTTCATCCACACTGAGGAGTGACTCCTTGCAATACTCAAACTGCTTTCTTACATTGAGATGCTTTGAGACATCATTTTTTGTACCTAATCTATAATATCCGTTCTCAGCTACATGGATCATAAGAGCCAAGACGTAGTGGGATCAGTTTTTCCTCGGCCGATATTTGGAACTTGGACATTGACACACTGTCCTACCTCAGTCTCCATCAACTGCCTTGAGGAGAGTTGCATCATCATTGTTTTCTTGTTCTTCTTGCTTGTGATTAGCTCCTTTCTGTTGCCCTTAGCCGTCCTGGTCAGATTGTCAATCTGAGCACTCTAGATATGTCCAATCATCTTTACTTTCCCCTATAACACCACTGGAAGGTTCTGAAGCGTAAAATTTAAGGCCATAGATGGAACAATTTTGACAGAATATACATTTCTGGTCATTAAATGAATTGTTTAATAATTAAATTCCCCACAATCATTTTACCTGACAATATACATGAAGTTAAAATGACCATTGAACACTCTATTGGAAATTTTATAGATTGCGCGGGCATTTTGCACATTGCCCGTAACATATTTAGAGATTTAAAAAAAATAAAAATTAATTTAAATACAATATTTTATCTAAATAACTTTGTTCTCATAAGAGAAGAGAACGAAGAAGGGAAGTAGAAATGATCCAGTCTACATTTTCGACACTTGGTAAATAAATCTTAGAAATTTAGCCTTCATACAGGTAAAATTAGATTTTTTTATTCAATTTCTCTCACTCTATCTTCTTTTTTTCCTTCCCCAACTTTGTCCACACAAACTCGTTCAGGTAAGCCAGAGCAAAACTCCTCGTGAGATAAACAATATCATATTGTACTACAGATAATAAACACTGCAAATTTAATAACAACCTTTGAGGCCACACGCTCGAGATAGCCTTTTGCTAGTTTCCCCCAAAACCATATAAATAATCGTGATTAAATGGTTTCTTACCCAATTGGGACTTCACACCCTGGCTAATTTCTTGTAGTTTATACTTCAGGTAAATATATAAAAAGTATTTGTATAATTATATACTAATTTTTATCCTAATTCTTTAGTATAATAGTCAAGTAAAGATTTGATAAACTAGTAGACAATTATTTTGATTATAGATTATGGATCATATTATAAATTTTATTATACAAGTTTTTTTACTTCTTTTATTATTAATAAAATGAAGAATGCCACGACACTCAGCAAACACTTTTCTTAGTTTGTTCATCCCCATTCCAGTTCTTTGTAAAAAATGTAAAAAAATTGTTTCACTGCCTCTTCCTTCAAAATTTTTGACCCCATAATGAGATTTTAATTAGTTTTTGCCTTTTTTTAAGCCAATGTTTATATATTGAGTTCTATTGTATCTTGAAAAGTGCTACGCTTGATCAGTAAAATTATTTCATGCCATTAATTCCTCGGCGGTGCTTACTTCTTTTTTTCTTAACACTTCAATGTTAATCTTAGTTGTAATTTAAAGTAAATTACATCTATATTTTAAAAGGGATATGGTGATGCCTCTTCATTTTAAATTATATTCTGTTATACTTCCTATCGAAGGCGTTGGCCATAATTTTTATCATATATTAATTCCCTCCCCAAGCCCTATCATTTTTGGTTTTTTCTTCTCTTATCATCGAACATACTATCAGTATTGAGTGAGTATCCAATTTTATTTCCTCAAGTCTTTTATTTTTTACTTTATATTTTGTCAATGCTTAGGTTTTATGGAGCCTTATGTTGTTGTTTTTTTCAAAACAATTGTCCTATCGTATGGTTATACTTGGTTACTTTGAACCTATTGTTAAAAGAAAAAAATAATATTGGATTTAAACTTTTATTCTGTCTATTTTAGATCTTAGCCAAAATTTTCCGTATTGGAAGATAATTTTCCATATAATTCCTAACTGTTCCGCTTCTTCCTTTCACTGCATTTCCAAATTATTTGAAACCGGGGTTTACACAAATAGTCGTTATCAATGTGTATTTGTTCTAATTTATTTGTTGTCTACTTTGGATCTGAACCTTTCAAATATATAGACACAGTTTTTAATACTTGTTCCGTTTTTTGCCATTCGTTATATGTTAGTTTATTGAAGAAAAAAAATAAAATGTGACAAAAAAATAAAAATAAAAAGATTTTTTAGTATTCATTGACATTAAATGATCATTAGATATTAAGTGATCTGACTGTTATAAAACATATAATATGGCATGAGTATTTAAATATTATTTGTTTACTTATTAATTGTGAAGAATTGAGTATATATGGTCGCACCACATTTTTTTTTCTATTCTTATTATTATTCATTCGAAAAATAGAAAGCTATACCAATATACGTGTATTATTATTGTCAATTGATTTATTATATAGTAAGTAATACAGTCCATTAATTTAACTATCTTTGGTCATTTTAAGAGGCCTAAAGCGTCACAGATCTCATTATTTAACTTCATTGGCAGAGGTAATTATTACTACTGCTAACGAAATTGAATTAAGGTTATCTTTTCACCTTGTTATTTTTTTTAAAAGTATGATTACGATAAAAGTTAGTGACCTATTTCGGTAAAAAAAAATATATGTTTACTATAATTTTTACTTATTGCTATTCTTTCATTCACCACGCTTATATTATGTAATAAAATGGCAAATTAAATAATATACATAAAATATATTAATACAAGTTTATATATAGATAGTTCATTATTATTAATATATACCCTAAGCAAATTAATGTTAGTTTTTTTAAACAATTAGTTCTGAAATTGATTTAGTATTCTATAAAGCAAGGATATCGTCAAGTTTCACAACAATCAATTTATGTATTAGGAAGGATTTACCTTTATGGATATGAAATCAATATAAATTAAATGTTTTTGCTTTTTATACTTTTTGGCATGGTCCTAAGTTAACTATTGTGTTGTACAAATGAATTTTAATTATATTATTTAATTTATTCTCTTAATTTGTGTTGCCTACAATAATTAAGTGTGGATTTTCAAATTAATACTTTAGAATTATATAAGACAGAGTGTTATGTGTATCAACAGTGACGTCATTAAATTTTCCTATTTCTCCTCATAATGAAAAAAACACACACGTAGAATATCCTTGCTGCCTCAAATTTATATATAGTCCCTTGGACCTATTGCACTTTAGTGAGCCAAAGTAATTAAGTGAATCCACCTAGATAGGATTTTAATTTTTATATTAATTTATATCAATCGAGGGCTTGAGTATGATATTCGTGTCATGTTATCATTGATAAATTATCAATTCAATGTATATAATAATTAGTAACTAACTCTAAATAATAAGTTACAATTGAAAACAATAAGAATACATAAGGTGTGCTACCATATGTTTTTATCAAATTTTTCCTATTGACAGTGGATAAAAAAGCCGGTCGTTGGATGGATTGATTTCATTCATAAATATAGATTGCTTAAGTGCTTTGGTATAATGTAAGATCACGTAAACTCTTGTAGGCTCCCGCTGTATGATATACTTATATATTCTTTAAAAATCAAGGTGAAAATCAAGAATCAATCTTTTTTGTAGATTAATTGAATGCTATAACAAATAAATACCCTAACAACAACTGATGTCATATCGAGTCCATAACAAATCCGTTAATAAAAACTTTGTCGCTCCGTATATTATATATTATTTAAGATATTCTTATCTACATAGGATTGATCAATTCCCCCTAATAACGCAATAAGTTGTTAAAAGTAGGGAATTTAAATATTTCAAATTTAAGTAATAATTATTAAGTTTAAATTTTCTAGTACATCCCCATTATCAATAAGATTACTCAAAAAAGTACAAAACCGAACCAAAATCGTTGCAGATGTAAATTTTATGAGTATGTTAAAATGAAAAACTCCAAAAATTGGAATGTAAATACAAAATAAAATGGCATTCCTTATCTCTATAAAAGTAGTAAGGAATAAGTGTTTTCATTACTTTTTAGCATACAAAAATGAAGTATTTTGTGTTCATACCAAGATATCGAATCAATAAAAACGCCATTTTTTTGCATTAGTAATATAAATCTTACATTTAATTTGGTTATGGTCTTAATTATAAGAAATTACTCTGAACGATAATAGTACCGAATTACTATAATTTCAAAAGTTTCAGAAACCAAATGCAAGAGAGAAAAGCAGAGATTAATTTTTGTTTTGAATATTAATTATATCCAGACTTACAAATTGAGACACTGTAACTCTTTCCTCTTGTTATCATTCTGGAGCTTGTTTATAAATTACCCAAAGTATCAAAAATAAAATGTATTTAACAAAGTTTAAATAAAAAAATTATTCCTTAAAATAGAATGTTTTGATATTTTGTTTAAAATATAGATTTATATTCTTAAATTCAATTAATGTTCATCACTACCAAAGCTATAAAATATATCAGACAAAAATTGGCTATTGGAAGAATCGATCCACCATCCTTCAGAATATATATTTAGAAAGACACATACAAGTTATTACTAACTAAGGAATTTTATTAAATCAATGTTACATTTCGTTTTATTAAAACATTGGAGGCTAGTTTCTCAGAGTCCTCTTAAATGTGTGCTCTTAAACTTTCATTAGAGATTATTCTGGGGTTAAACTAGAACTTTAAAAGTTTTAAAAATATATTAATTGTCGAGGGTGTAGGGCCCCTTTGGAAGTTACAATTGGACACTTCTTGAAGATTAAAAATATAGTATTTGTTTTTGACCTCATAAGAAAGATGCTTTCGTATACCTTCTCTTTTAGTTTTATTATTCATTATATTAGTATAATAAATACTGCTTTTAAAATACTTTTTTTTTATAGAACCATGTTGTGCCCTGAAATATTATCCAGAGATTGAAATCTGCGTAAAAGAACAAAAAGGTGAACAACAAGCTAAGAAGAAAGAAGCTCAGAGATTAGAAGATGAAAATTTTGGCTTAAGCCTTATTGGAAAGTTACGAACTTTTTTATGGAATCTTATGGAATATCCAGAAACATCTAAATATGCACAGGTTTTTTTTATTAATATGACTAAAACTCAAGTTGTGAAGTTAAATATAAACTCACTTTATTTATATTTATATTTATAGGGACTTTTACTCTGATATGTGGTGGGTCAACTAGAAATGACACTTGAGTAAAAATCAAGTTATTGATAAATTCTCCCTTTTATTTACTCAACAAATATTAACGACCAAATAGTTTATAGACATATTTGGTCAATTATGGTTCATGTGGGATGCAATGAGATACTTAAGAACATTAGCTATAATTAAGTACCTTCAATCCATTAATGTTACACTAATTAACACCGTCATGGCCTTTTACACATAATTAGTCATATTCATAGCCTCAGATATTGATTAATATTCATTTAAACAAAATGTCATAAAAATAAATGAGTTAATTCGTTATATTTTTATTCGGAGAGGAACTATTATCTCTTAAAACGTTCTTTATAACTGCATTATTCACTGATATTACACAATTAAATGCCATTATTATTAAATTTCCAAACACTATAAATTATTTACGACAACATCTCTTCCGCATCCTATATCAATATTCCACCTTTCCAGCTTGACGTGACACTTCCTTGTGTATACGAAGAAGAGATGGTTTGTAATTTTAGAGAAATTTGATACAATTGTAGAATAGGCCTTAAGAATCCTGTGATAAGAGGGGGTCAGACAATGGAAAAACCATTTCGAAAGATTCTCTTAAACTGTATGTTCGTGGAGATTTTTCTTGAATGGATAAAAAAGACGAAATGATGAAGCTCTGTATTAAAGGGAAGCATCACAAGCTTGTGTGCCAAATCCTTTTTTCTTTTTTGATGGGAATGCCGAAAAGTACTTTTGGTCGTTTAGATAGCCATTATCTGGAAAATGGCTATTACTTTGAAGACAAATGCATCTTTTGATATTCAATGAAACAACCTTTACAATAGAACAATTCATGAGTCACGGAAAGGTATCAGGATATTTCTTGCTAACTTCATGAATGAGCATACCGTTTTAATTTCTGGAATTTTACCTTCTCATTCGGACTTTATCTTTTTCCAATTCATTGGAGTAAATATATCATATACCAGAAATATGTTTAATCATGACAGGATTTTGGTTGTCAAAGATATTGTTGTAAAAATACATTTCTAAATCATTGGAAAACAGCATTTCCACAATTAAGGAACTATGGGAAGGGGGAGAGACGTTTGCAATATACGTTACGATCATTTGGAAACTTTATCCTCCTTGCTTAGAGAGTCTATTTTATGAATACTAGACATTAAAAATTAATAGTTCCATAAAAAATAATTTGGATAGTGTTCAAATTGAAAGAAAAGACTACAACACACGAGTCAGATATGCTAAATATAATAGAAATAAAGTTCAATGGCTGACATTTGGCTTTTTGGAGGCTAATTCCATCCCATATTCATATATTAAAACAGGAAACACTCCTTATCTAACTTTATATAAAATCAATTTATTTACTGTTAAAGAAGAAGGAGCAGAGCCATCTCAGTTATACATACATGTTTGATGAAGCAGAACAAGTAAAATTATATATTGTAATTTTTAAAATATTTATATGTTCTTACTTTTGCTATATTTATTACAGGAAACTTTTAAGACTAATTGTACTGCATTAGTTTTTTACCATGTAATAATGCATTACATTTTTTCTCCTCGACTTAAAATTCAATGCAACAACAATGGATTGGTGATTTCGTTCAATAATGTTTTTATTTGTCGTCCATTTTTTCACTACTTTTCAGAGGTCAGAATAATAATTTCATTATTATGGGCAATTTAGCATGCTTTGTAATGCTAGGGGAAGTTGATAAGATTTTGAAATAGTAAATAATACTTCTCTAATATTGTCTGCTTAATATTGTCAACCTCAAGGTTGAGTTAAATGTTTCAATTGGAACAAATTATATCTGAATCTCTTAGTAATACAAAAGGAATATAGAAATATCACATATTTATGTTCTCCTCTAATCATACTGGAATGGTAAGGATGAAGAAATGGTCCAACAGTAAGGAAATTAAATCGTAAAGGCTAGTATAGAATTGCATTTCATCTAAGGAATTTACGATTTAATTGAAAATTATATATGTGAAGAAGCTCTTCTAACAGCAGAAAGGAAATAATATCTAGAAGAAAATAAAGTCTTTTTGATCTATTGAGAGAACAGTAGGAAAAAATTCTTAAAGTACTTAGGGAGAAGTTGTGAAGCCCTTTATCTAAATCAATCTTGTCTACCTTAAATCTGTTTTCTACCTCAAGTCCTTTTTCTACACCAGACTATCCTTCAATCTTGAATTCATTTAGTATTAAGTCAGATTCCTACCTTAAACTCTCCTCCCAACACAAGTCTGTTTCCTAACTCTAGTTTCCTTCATACCCAAAATCTGTTTCTGAACTAGAGCCCTCTTTCAACCTTGAATCCGTATCGTTATTTGTTCATTAATTTCAGCTTAAGTCACTTAAGTTGACTGGCCAGAGACGGCTTCTTAGATATCCAATGAATGGAGTACATAATTTTCCAGTCTTGGTGGAATAGACAAGTGTTTATTTTTAACACCCTTTTCAGGTTTTCTTTGGGTGTCGATGACGTGACGTACTTTTTACGGATGTTACAATTCACCGTTTTAACAACAGGAGCCACTTTCGAGAAAAATTAAAACAAATGGAATGAGGTCTTAATGTTTATTTTACAAAAGGAGCTCAGTCTTGATTCAACTTTTTGTTTTGAAATATTATTAAAAACAGAAATTGTGGCAATTCGGTATCTCAACCATTTTTTGGTGGGAATCTTTCCAGTTGTTTTTAAGTATTGTTTTAGGCTTTAAGACCTTTACCATTTCTTTCCGATCCAATCTTTCCAGTCATCTCTTCATGATAATAGACAGCCCTCCGTCGTTGACACTGTTTATTGATGATCTTATTCTACCATTAGAGAGTGCTTCCACTGTTATAAAAAAGGGGGGTTGAAGGCTCGAGGTTACAAGTTTTGAAAGGGTAGCTTGAGACTAATCTCATGGTTCTAATTAATAGAGATTATTAATCGAGATAAATATTGACCAACAGAAGTTATCACTCCTCCCTGAAGAACTCATTCCGACTTCTCAAACTTCGATTAAAGTTAAAATGTTCGTTAGAGCTCATGTTTTGAAGAATTTTATTCATTATAGACTCCCACGGCCTACCCATCTGTTTCCAGTATTAACCACATTTTTTCATCACCCTAAATAGCTCTGATGGTCCCATAAAAAGTCTTTCAATAAGATCATGTCTAGTTTCTTTCTTGAACTCACCCTTACTATAGCCCAGAAATCAGTGATTTTCATTAATCATGTAAACGGAGAGAGATTCAGTACTTTCCAGACAGCTTCAATGTTTGCTGATCCAGGGCCCCATCCTTCGATCCGCGTTTGTATATGTCCTCTAGAAGTGTAAGCTCTTGATCCGCCCCACATTAATTTTTAGCTTAATTTGTTAATACGCTCGCATTTTTTTTGAAAAATGAGTATATTTCAAGTTGTGGATGACCTAACTCTTCTTAAAAATAACTTAATTTAAAAACCTAACTTAAAACTCCTTTCTATGATTGGTATAATTCTTTCTTCCTTTACTGTTAAGGGTACCAATGCAGACGTGGATACTTCAAACACAAGTGGTGATGCCGCAGAGACGAATTGGAATTTACAAAATTGTGGCCCCAGATCTTCCTAACAATTTGTCAAGATCATTGGCGCTCCTATATTAATCGATAATTAAATTTATATTTAAAATTTTTCCAATTTATCGAAGATTGCACTAAGAGATTGTGCCACTTCTTTTCTGGAGCCTGAGCAGCAGATACGAAACACTTCAAAGGTATATTTACAGACGATCTGTTTTTCATCCCTGAGTCAAAGTTTATCATCTTCCATATACCATTCATCGCAATTATGAAAAGTGTAGGAAAAAAAAAATTCTTATAAAGCTCTCTGATGATAGAAAATTATCAGAAGATCATGCAATACCAACTATGTATAGCAGAGATATTTTCAATGGAGCCCTCCGGAAAGCCAAAGCATGTTAATTGTTCCATTCTGTATAGGGTTTTTCATTAACAGCGCTTACACTTTTTTTTTAAATAAAACAAAAACGGGTTGAGATATTGACGATTTTTTTATTTGCCGTTAAAATACATTTCATCAAAATAAATTCGATGTCGTTTGAATGACCACCACGTGCACGTTTTACGAAGTCCAATCGTTGAACCCAATTTTCGACTACTTTTCCGTATAAATAGGCTGAAACTGCAGCAATATCACGTTGAATATTTGTTCTGAGCTCTTCTAACGTCGACGGATTATTGTTGTAGACCAGAGTTTCCACGTGACCCCAAAAAATAGTCTAGAGGCGTTAAATCGCACGAGCGAGGCAGCCAATTGACTGGTCCATTTCTCGAGATAAGACGCTCACCAAACTTACTTTTCAATAAATCGATTGTAACATTTGCTGTGTGTGAAGTGGCACTGTCTTGTTGATACCACATATTGTCCAAGTCCATATCTTCCAATTCAGGCCAAAAAAATCGGTTATCATGGTGCGGTAACAATTTCCATTTAAAGTAACGTGGCGATTGTTATCGTCTACGAAAAAATACTGCCCAATGACACTGTCAGCATGCAAATCACACGAAACAGTAATTTTTTGGGGATGTAATGACGCCTCATGAATCACGTGTGTGTTTTTTCCGGCCCAATGGGTCATCTTGAATTGATGCACTTGCGGCAGCAATATTTTTTACACTTCGTGAATTTCTTTGTCTCACTGGCACAGGAACATTATGTAGCGTGTATGTGGACTCAAATTTTTTCCCCAAACGTTGAATTGTTGATTTTGCAGGTCGATTAGGTTGACCATAAATTGGCTTTAACGCTCTTAAAGTTTCGATCCAAGACTTACGACTTTTGTAATAAACTTTAATAATTTGAAAGCGTTGCTCTAGTGTGTACTGCTCCATGATGAAACTGCAATTATTTCTTAGCACAGCTGTTAAAGAAACAATAACAAATATGACGTTGTTTTCGAAACCTATCAACGTAAAATGTGAGCGTCTCTATTGAAAACCCCTTTATTTATATGAAGCTGAGTCAAATGCTATCTCGAAATCCCCGAGCATCGCCTCATACTTACTGCTTCTTCTTGAAGGATCAATATTATCCTGAACGGAGCGTGGAATATCTATTATTAGATGGAATTTCATAAATAAGTATGATATATAAGTATTCAAAAGAGAAATAGATGATTTTTTAATTCCTATTGTTTTTTGTTTGGGATAAAGCCAGTTTAATCTTATAAAAGTCTTTATATTCTGATATTTTACTCGAAAACACTCGCTAGTATTGGAGATGGAAGTGAATCTAATTTTCATAAACTCAAAAATCATGTCCCAGGGCCTGGGACTTGAATTTAATTCTATAATTACGCAGAAAAATAAGAATTTCGTCGTAAGTAATTGGTGAATCCAACTCGTCCATAGTGTTTGTATGAGCAAAGTTTCGGTTTTTACTTTCTCGCTTGTAGGATACAATTTACTGAATAGTAAAGGTTTCCATTTCGTTGTGTTCTAAATCAGTCTCCATCCATAGCAAAACTCACAAAGGTTTTCAGGCGTGCAGAAAGAAAAGGAGTACAAGGTTGTATTAAAATTACTAAAAACTCACTTGGTAATTTCAGTGGGATTTTCTGTAATCTCACCTGTTGTTAGTCTCAGTGCTGATGTTTTCTTTGATGGGACTGCTTCTTCTATATGTTTAAATGATGACTTCCCTTTTAAGTTTAAATTTATCAATTCTTTCTTGGAGCGCATTAGTGCCCCTCTCTCTCGCATAGCAGTAGCTCCTCCATTGAAACTGTTTTGATATTAGAAAAGAAAAAACCGGTTGTGGCGTGTGTTTTTATAATTTGCCGCCTACAGTAGTACAATATTGCATATAATTGTTATTATTAGTGAAATGCCTTAACTTCAGATATGATATAAAGCACTTCAAGAAAAAATATAAAATTTATTAGTTGCTACGCCTGAATTGCAATGAATAGTATCTGCATCTATCTATTGTTTCAGCACTGCAAATTTTTTCATTTGTATATACTATCCACACGCCTCTTGATCCTCTCTTAAACTTCAAGTTCTGTTCGAGAAATCTTGCTTCATGTACCTCACTCAGTGGATCTCATCTTCTTTAATAAAAGGATCGTTCATTCTGCAAATGCTCCTGTACATCAAAGCATGTGATATTGATTTCTGAGCTAATGAATCATTGCCTTTGTGCTCAATAATACATAAATTGGTCCAAATCTTCCACCAAATCATTATATACTTCTATAAGAACTTCCATAAATGGACATAATAATCAACGTAAAAGGCCGAACATAGAGAGTTATCATCCTCAATCTGCAGTTTCAAGGCTGGACAGAAAAGGGGGCCTACTATAAGGTTTTTAGGTACACAGTATTGCTATTGCTGAAGACCATCTACCCTGAGGGTAACTAAGCGTGCAATCAGGTCGCCCCCCCCTTCACACGTCCATCAAGTGCCAAAAAGTTATATGCAAATAACATGGGTCAATTCTGGTGCACAGAGACATGGCCCCCTTCCTCACCAGATTTGAACCCACTGGACTTTTTTATTTGGGGAACTTTGGAGACGGAAACCAACAAGAACTCAAACCTTACTGAAGTCATTTGTAGTGGCTGATTGCAATAATTTGTCCGACGAGTTTATCATCAACTCTTCCATGGCATTTAGGCGACGTGTAAATGTTGTGATTAATAATGATATTGAGTGAAAAAGTTTTGCAAAAACATTGGGTACATGTTTTGTTAACATTTTTTTTTGCCTGTTATTGAAAATAAAAATTATTGATATCTTTCTAAATCCATCTCTCGAGTCCACGTATTGCTGCTCTAACCTGTATAATGCAGAAATCAGTCATCTCAATCAAACTCCATTTATAAGGTGGAGTTTGTGATAAACGGTTTAAATACATTATTCTATGATCTTGCCACTTCAATTTCATTTAATATTAATAACTTCTATGTCGTATAATATGTTACTTTAAATTTGTCTGATTTATTCAATTTACCATCACAAGTATAACTTAAGGTTATAACTTTAGTTTTTGATTTATTATCGTATAAAATTTAAAATTTGCGACTTTAAGGGAAGAGATTGAAGAGATCACAATATTATTAGATCTATAAAATAGAAATATGGGAGTTATTTCATAAGTGTTTACAAATTAAAGTATTCCCGATATTGAAAATTTTAAGTACATTTTTATTAACTTAATGTTATTTGAAAAAGAGAAGATTCTCCTTTCTAGAGCAGAAAAATGTCATATTTAAGGTTGATAAAAGAAGTTATTTTTCAAAAATTTGCTGTCTTGTATGTTATAAGTAAGGTTGATAATTTTGGTAAGGATACAAAAGCGTGCAAGAAGAAGGGGAGAAATACTTATGACATCACTGATTAAAATAATAAACATCATCCTCTATCAAGAACGTTATCAACCCCCGCCTCTATTATTCAAAGCTAATTATGTAGTAATGTCCGGCGATATTACTCCATATTAAGATTATCAAAAAAGATTTTTCCCCGTTATTTATCCTTGCATAACAACATACTATTATCATGAAGGATATACAATTTTTTTAACATAGCTAATCCTTAAGTGATAAAAAAGTAATATTTATTGACTATGCAATATTGGAAAACCTAATGATCATATCCAAGTCTTTAAGTGAAGAAAGTAGTTGCGAACCATGCAAAGCTACTACCCCGTTTGTTGTGACCATTTAAGCAGTTGTATGGACTTAGCCGTGTATTTCTCCAAAAAAAATTGAACGTACGATGATTAGCAATGAAAAAGGGTATATTACATGCAATAAGCATCATTGTAAGATCTGAGTTAAAGTCTGACTTAATCTATTCATCATTAACTAGATTTTTTTTGATGAATATACATTCTCTTGATATGAAATGAGGATAATGAGTGGCGTTTAATTCTAGACGGGGACTAAAGGCACATTTACTTCGACAAATCCGACCAACCATCTGTGTTTTGCGTCCAGTAAGTATTTCCCAATTCCTGTGCCTCCATTTCCAGAAATCCAGACAGAAGGTGACGTTATTTTAGGCTTTTTATTCAGTTCTTTATTGACTATCAGTATCTAATATTATATTAATATTGAATAATAAAGGCGGGAATTGATGACGTTCTTCATAGAGGAAGATGTCTATTATTTCAGTCAATTATACAATAAGTATTTATTCTCTAATCCTCGCACGCTTTTGTATCCTTACCAAAATTATCAACCTTACTTATAATTATAGTTGATAATATTGTAGAGAAAAACGCGTGCGAGGAGGAGGGGGAAAAAAAGACATATGGTATCATTGTTTAAAATACTGATGTGATTATCATCTGCCTGCTTTATTATGATTTTTGAGGGTATAACGAATGTATTTATTAGCAAAATGTTTAATGAAGATATACTACGTATAATTGACTTCGACGTTTTTATCCGTTACAGTAGATTTGAAAACGTCACACTCCATGAAATTGTAATTCATTATGAACCTTATTCTCAGAATAATAGCTAATGAAACGACAAAGTAGAGTATTTGAAATATATTTGAAGCTCGAAGTTTAAAAAAGAAGGCTTTAATGAAATATAATCTACATACTAATAAATAAACCATTAAACATTTAAGTTAAATATACAAAATTAAACAATTAAAATCATATAACTATTAATAATAATAAATTATAAATAAAGAATATTGAAATAATAGATTGATCCAGATAATTTTTTCTTGTTCTAACATCGGAATTCAGTTAAATATGTCATAACTTTAGGTTGCAATACACAAGCGAGACGTGGAGTTTAATCAAAAAGATAATCACCCCTCTTCTTCATGTGGAAGTTGCTATATACAATTGTGCACAGGATAGATATATCTCTACCGATGAGATCTAACTAATTATTAATAATAAAGTAAATGTCAAAATCATAAAATTAGACAATAAATATATTAATAAAAAAATGTTAGAAATAAATTCATCTTAAAGATTTAGAGCAAAAGCTAATTATGTAGTAATGTCCGGCGATATTACTCCTTATTAAGAGCATCAAAAAATATTTTCCCCCGTTATTAAGGTATGCTTATATAACAACATACTATTATCATGAAGGATATACACAATTGTTAATTATAATGCAACACCCAATGTAACTACCCTCGTTGTTGTGACCATTTAAACAGTTATTTTTGCCTTTTATGAGTTTTCTGAACACTATTTCTTGGAGCCCATCAACCATAGCTAAGCCTTAAGGGATAAAAAAGTAATATTTAATGACTATGTAATATTGGAAAACCTAATTATCATACCCAAGTCTTAAAACGAATTAAGTAGTCTCAGACGAACTTGTTGCAAACCATCCAAAGCTACTATACCCGTTGTTGTGACCATTTAAGCAGTTGTTTTTGCCCTTTACTGAGTTGTGTATCATAATTCTTGATATGTTTAGCTAAAATAGAATCATATTTTATGGTTAGATTTAAAAAAAAAAAAATTGAATACTTACTGTGAGATAGTACAAAATTCAGAGTTCCATTTCGATATTCGTAAATACTTTTTACTGATAACTTGATCGTCATTTGGTGTGGATGACTCAAAACATTTTTATATGTATTTCTATAAATGACATCAGTAACAACATCCTCCATTAATTTAATGATGGTTCCTCGGGAGGGGATATGTTTACCCTTGTATTTCTCCATAAATTTATTGAACGTAGATGATTAGCAATGGATAAGGTTATATTACATACAATAAGCATCCTTGTGAAATCAGAGTTAAAGTCTGACTTGATGTATTCATCGTTAAATTGATTTTATAGATGAATATCCATACTCTAGTTATGAGATGAGGATAATGAGTGGCGTGTAATTCTAGACAGGGGACTAAAGGCACATTTATATCGACAAATCCGACAAACCATCTGTTTCTCATCCGGTAAGTATTTTCCAAATTCCTAGGCCTCCATTTTCAGAAATCCAGACAGAAGGCGACGTTATTTTAGGCATTTTATTCAGTTCTCTATCGAATATCCCCATCTAATATTATTATATTAATATTGAATAATAAAGGCGGGAATGATAACGTTCATGATTGATAGAAGAAGATGTATATTATTTAATCAATGATGCCATAAGTAATTCTTCTTTTCTCCTCGCACGCTTTTGTATTCTTACCAAAATTATCACCCTTACTTATAATATAAAAGACAGCGGATTTTTGATAAAAGAACTTTAATCAATATGACTGACTCCCTCTCTCTCCTCGCTATCACCTGTATGCTCAGCCCTAGTACATAGTTTTTATATTCCAAACAATAAATGAAAATTATTTGCATGGAATTTTATCTCTTTGATTTTCTACACAAATGTTTAAATATTGTAAAATGAACTCTTACATTTTCTTAGGTTTAAAATCTTGTGCTTTTATTGTTTGATGCTTATGTTTTTGTAGTTTGGTTAATGTGTTTTTTAGTTTTACATTGATGACACAAGGGAACAATCACAGGGTCGAAAATTTGATCCAACGAATTGAAGCCAAGGATGGCATTCATATTTGAGTGCATAACCTGATATTTCTTAAGTCTAATAATTTCATTTTTTAGCCTAAAAACGACACTCTTCTTTAGACCCTTATAACTTATTCAGCATTCATAGTGATAGGATTATCATAGCTAATATTACACTTTGCCACAAAATCAAGGTCTTGGAGCGCCCACAGACTAAAACCCACATTTTTTATTGGTATTTAAGTAGTAGAACCCGAAAATGACCATTAAAACTGGCCTATAATGTTTTTTTCTTTAAATTAAATGGGTTTATACTAATCAATTATTTGAATATGAAGCATCTATAAACTTCTTTTAATCCCGTAACATATAAATTGATCATTTTATTTTTAATTATAAATTAATAAGCAATTCAATTTTCTTACCGGAATATTATTGCCATCTATATTCACGCAGCCTAACAAGCTTGTTTTAATATATTTCTTAATAAATATAAAAAACTAAATTTACTAAAAATCAATCAAAATCGACCCTTTTTTATGGCATTTTTTTAATATAAGGTACTATCTATAATTTCAGATATGATAAAAAACACTTAAAGAAGAAATTTATAATTTATTATTTGCCATGTGAGGTTATCATTTTTCTCAATTTTTGGTGGTTATATAGACTTTTTCTTAATTTTAATCAAGATAAAATTATATATGACACTATTTTCAAATGCTAAAATGTTTGTATCAATTTTTTATTTAGAATGATTTTCATCTATAATGTTCCTTCATGTAGACATATAGCATGAAATCTAAGTTATAGCCTAATTTAATTTTTTAGAAAAGGCTTTCAAGAAAAAACCTGTAGAGGCTGAATGCATTAATGGTCATTTTCGTCTTCTACGCCTTAAATAATAATAATAAATGTGGGTTTTAGCCTGCAGGGAAAATGCTGTTGTATTGTGTTTTAGAAAAATAATTTATTAGGGTCCCTAATTATTATAATCCCAGATCTCCCATAAGCTTGATGTCTCCAAGGAAAACTGAGATCAATTTTGGATTATTCACTCAAAGATGAATGCCATCCTTGGCTTGAATTCGTTGGTTCAAATGTTATTTTCCCGAGTTTAATATATGCCCGTCGGGTCCAAGGAAAAAATATAATTTGTGTGATAAAAAAGGCTTATGATGAACTTTTTTGGAAATAAAATAAATATAACATACATTACATAATTATTTTGAAACAATGAAAGTTAAATTTGACAAAAAAGACACATTTAATTCAGGTTTTATTCATCCATTAGATTATGGCTTTTACATCTTTGGGAATTGTTTTGATATCAACTTTTACATTTGTATTGGGAACATTTCCAGAGCTTCAAAGAGAGGAAGAAACTGGATTTCCATCGGATTTTCCATGGGCTGTTTTTCTTATGAACATTGTGGACAATATAGCTATTTGTTTTTTCATTATTGAATATCTAGTAAGTTTAAATCAACTTTTTAATTAGTACAAAGATTTGGTAAGTATTTATGATTTTTTCAATAAACCTTCATTAAAAAATAATAAGAAAAGTCTGAAATTTTGTAGATACGGCTTTTTTCAAGTAATGTCATGTTTTACTAATCTGAAATAAAAGGACGCCATTTGATAATTTTAAAACAAAGCTTGCAATATTTTTTACTTAATCACAGTGCCTAAAAATTTAAAAGAATATCTTGGCTTGAGGGTTGTTTTCTACTTTTCAATAAATTTAAAATCTCCATACGCCAATGGACTAGGTTCTCCAATACCCATTTTGATTGTTTAATTGTAGACAAGATATTGTGATGGAAATAGATAAAGAATGGAATTGCACCCAGAGCTCTTAGTCAGTTCTGAGATCTCCTGGTTTCAAGTACTAATTGTAACGAGTTTCATTCAAGTCTGAGCCAACGAAAAAATTACTTAAGATCAAAACGTAGTAATACAACTCTAGTTGGATCAATAATTATCCGCAAAAGAATCGTCATGTTGTCTATAAGAATATCATTTTTGTGCAAATTTAGATTTTCGATTAGCAATTATGTAAATTCAAATAGAAATTACTATGACACAAGACCTTACAACAAAGTTTACTTTAAACTTTGATTTAACTTATAAAGTTATTTCATAATACAATTATCTTGAAAAATAATTTTATGTCAATTAGTAAAATGTATATCTTAAAAGTCTTATGCAAATTGCAAGGAGAAAGGAGGTGATCTAGGCCAAATACACCTAGATATATTTTACCCAAAATATGACAATTTATGCAAAATCTCTATTCTAGCTGTTTGGGGATTTAAATATCGATTTCCATAAATATAACTCCCACCATACAAATCTTACTTCTCTACAAAATAAAATTCTTAAGTTCAATATCGTAAACTTGACTCAAAAATTTAGTCCAGATGATAGTATTTTTTTAAATAAGAGGTTAGCTTTGATTTCTCTAAATTTACTCTCATTGTAAAAAAACATTTTATAAACCTATCTTTCTTCTGATCATAAATTGATTTGCTTGGAATTACGCAGACGTAAAAATACTCAATTAAAATACATATATGGGACAAAGTAATTAAAACCCTAATATATTGAATTATACCCGACAACAACGTATCTTTAATGCTTCTATATCATAATAAAAATGATTTTACCTTATATATATAAAACGCAACAAACAATACATATTATCAAGAAAATACAAATATGTGTTGGGGACATAAGAGAGAATAGTATAATAATTAACATTCCCCAATAAATAGCTTAATTTTAATAGATATATCAATTACCAATTCATCAAATCAATATTCATTCGAAAGGCATAAAGAATGCGACCTGGCATACTAGCCGTGTAAATGTTCAACTATTAGAGAATCGGATAAGAACGCTGCTAAAAAGCCCATCCTTACCCTCATTAATATTAACAACTATCACTAACGGCCCCTCTGATTGCCCTAATACTTCGTCCACTATTACCACTACATTATCGACTAGAAGATTTAGTTCTGGATTTCTTCACTTTGATCTTCTCTACTGATATTGAATATAATCTCTCATGCATCATTTAAGAATAGATTGGAGTAACGTTTATTTGTTCTCCATCTATTATTAGGAGTGTAGATTTTTTGTCCAAAACTATCTGCTAAATCCCGATATTAGCAATGAAGGGGTCAAACCCGATCACCAAACAAGGATGACGAAGGCTATTTATAACACACTCAATCTCAATTAGGCAAGTGTCTATCTCCAAAAGAACCTCCATAGGTTTCTGTGATATTTTTGAACAGACACATTATTTTACATTTTTTTCAATATCCACAACAATTGCATAGGGATAAAAATAACAACACTATAAAATGTCAAGAAGTTCATATTGAAGTATTGGCCCAACATTCAAATAACCGTTCAAAGATTTACTATGACCAGATTTCGTTGATGTATCAAATACTATTCTAGGGTTGGTTGTACTTGAAGATTCTTCCCACATTCCATGATGAGGAAGATAACATAAATCCTCTTGAGTATTACTTTTAATTTGAGTTACTGATTCAATAAAAGAGTTGATAAATCATCTCTTTTGCCTTTATTTAAATACTCCGATAATAGGAACTTTTCGACACTAAGATTCCATATCTTCAAAGCTATATCACGAGTAAAAAATAAATTCAACTGAGACTGAATTGTGGGTTGTTGACCCTCAGTGAAACCTCTTATGGGCCTCAGAGTCCAATTTAGAGATATGCAATCAAGTAATGTACCAACACTCTCCAACTTCTAAAATTCGGAAAATTCTTTTATTTCTTGTATTTCATGTACCAGTACAATATGAAGAAACTTATTTTACTTACATTTTTAATCATTTGTATCACTGAGCCTCCCCCCTCCCCCAATTACCCTATAAATCTAGTATACTTTTCGAAACATTGTCAATATTTCCATGTTTGATATGAAATATCTAAGAACCTAGGGAGGATATCAAGGCCAATCAAGATGGCAAAACTAGCAGGCAAACCAACAAATAATAAATTCTTCATATGGGAAATTATAAATATATCTGCTAGTGCAGGGGCAATATAATCTGATATTTTCTCTACTTCAAAGTCCGAAATAGGTATCAAAGAATTTTCAGTCGACCTCAGAGATATATAATGACGATGATGGCTTTTTTTGGATGTCTCCGTTTTGTCAACATCAGTAATTGCAAATCCCTTTTCGATGCCTTGGTATTTTTTTTTTGTACGTTAGAAGAGATCGAACTTATCTGTGAGCCTATAAAATTATATTATATTATAATAAATAATATGCATAAGAGAATATAATCAATAGAATGCTCCAATATATAACCCCACACATTCGCATATAAATAAACAGTTATATACTATAACAATAGTCAATATCGTATCAAACAAAACAAGTAAACAAAATAACTAATTTCTAAAATCAAACTGATATTTCAATTGTAAATTAAAATTTTGTTCTCGAACGACATTAATCCTCAAAAACCACGGCGTCTGATCCAAAACTACAAATCCAAAGAAATCAATCACCACAAACTCACCCATTCGCTTATATCCGGCTCTAAGTACCCCATGTTGTTTCTACAAGAAACACCGCCAAAATAATATGGGACAAAGTAATTAAAATACCTTTAAATTTAATTACCTTCGACAAAAACGCGTTATTATTGCTTCCATATAGTAGAATAACAATTATTTTACTATATTTACATTAGACGCAACAAATAAATACATATTTACAAGAATATACGAATATGTGTGGAGGTACACAAGAGAGAATAGTATAATAATCAACACCTAAAAAGTGGGGTAATTTCAACTATATATATAATTCTCAATTATACCTTCTCCAAGGATATTATTTCTGTAAGAAGGTGTTATAAGAATTATGAAGCCTGTGGTCCAGATGGAGTCTTGGGAAAAATATTTTTGAAATTTCTTGATGAAGTAATTCCGTATCTTTCAAAAATTGGAAAATCTATATATAAGTTTGGACGACTACCGAAATCCCAAACAAAAGAAATAATTGAATTGATTCTCAAAAAGAAAGCCATTATAGCCATTGAAGACAAATCACCGTTCTCTCTGGAGTATTGGTACAACAAATATAACCAATTCTCAACCAAAAAATTAGAATTGAACAAAAATTATTTTTGAAGCATATAAATATTTATGATACCTCGTGCAATAGTTAGGATGCGATTGATATAATGGAAAGGAGAATAAGTTTATAGGAATAATAGCTATAGACTACTGCAAAGCTTTTGATTATATTTCACTTTAGCAAATACTTGGAATTGTTACAAATTTTATTCATAAACGGATTTTTTAGAACCTTGTTATACAGCAGAACCTTAATCTATATCATTAGATAGACTAGAAAGCAAGATAATCAACTTAGAAAATAGTTATCGTTAAGTAATTGATTTATATGCAGATTACTTCCCTTTTATCGTAGTATCAAATTCTGAAGTTCAACTAATTGCAAGAGTACAAGTCCTCCTGAATTAATAGGTAGTTTCAAGAAAAAACAAGATTTACTTTGTATAGAAATGATGCTTCTATGTCACCTATGGGCTTCTGGAAGCTTGAGATGATCATACAGTTGTAAGCTGCTCAGTAAGGAGAAGGGTGGGCATCTGGGGTTTACAGTGGAGTAGTGGTCTTATTCATGAAAATAATTTGAACAAAATTTTGTTCTTCGTCATCAAAAGGATTTCTTTATGGAAAAGATTCAACCTCCAAGAAAGGGTTTGCTTTTATAACCTCCTTGTAATACCCATAATTTTATATATGGTTACAGCCAGTCTGCAACTTGTTGGAAGTACTATTTGAGAAGGGGACAATTAGCTTAATAGTGTTGATTTATATAAATTATATAAAGGGTATTTCAAATGTATAAATCAAATGTAGGAGGCGAATAGCCAAACTAAGTCTTGCTGTGCCGATAATTGACACCAATTTTTTTTATCTTTCAAGAAACCGAGCTTTAGAATTGAGAAGAGGTATAAAGAACCACCTAGTGTACCTTGGGCTTACAATGGGGACCAATCTGACCAACAAATTACTTCTTTAATCTCCCCAATATAGAGCTCTGCTCCGATAATAATTTGAATGCGCGCTTCTGCTTTTCAAGATGACTCGACGATTGATATCATTCGAAAAAATATAAATAAAAAGTTTTTCTTTAGAAATTAATCAGACCCCGTCATTTTAGAAGAGCATAAAATCAAATGGAATATTTTAACAATTCATGATTGAAATTCAGAAGAATTTTGCTGAACAATGGTAGAATAAGGTGTCCACTTGTTAATTCTTCAAAATATTATATTATGCCATCACCGTGGCACGTTAAGATGAGTCTTTAACTTTGATGCAGCTGTAAATAGACCCTAAGAGCTTCATAGTAAGCGTTTGGGACGTCCTATGAGTTGGAAATAAATAATAGTGTTATTCCGAGGGGAATAAATTATGATAAAAAGTTCACTGGCATTTACAAATCTCCAAAAATAAAATATGACAAGCACCAGAAGGACTGTGAAAAACTCTATAATGACACTTTTTACGCATTTGTACACTGCCCTGCCATCTCCATCCTGAAATATTTAGTATCCATCAACGTCAAAGGGTTGTCGGATGGGAAGATAAATTTGTTAAAGTTATGGTTCTTTTTGGAATTTCAAAGAAGAATAATGGAACTTATACGGTTACAAGGTCTCTAGACTTTGCAATGTTCTATTGGAAAGCTGTAATCGCTAGCCGACTAACTTCATATCAGCCTATTTGAGTCGATGTGTTTAGATGTATCATAATTTCTACATCGATGTCAAGTGGTGAACATCGAGTGTATTTTGGGGAGATTAAAAAAAAAAAAAAACTAAAATCAACATGGTAACCCTGATAATTTGAAGAACGCTTGAGAGCAGAGCAGTTTAGCTGTTATAATGTTTGATTAGATCAACTATAATAAGCTTTAATGAAGGAAGGGAAGAGAAGGAAATGAACATGAACATTAACAAGAATTACTCCAATGTCGATCCTTAATTATACTCTGAGTCTAAAAAGGACTTACAGTTTTTCCGTGTTCTTGTTGTTTTGTTGTCTGTAGTGATCGCTTTTTGTTCTGTTCCTCTAGTTTTTCCTTATTTCTTTGAACTATTTTCTTAGGTTGCTGTTGTAAATTTGATCTTTTCCTAAGTATCACTCTCCAATTTTCTCATAGGAACCTTCCTTCTGTATTGAAAATTACTTGTTCCCTGTAATTTCGTTGGTTCCTTGTTATTATCTTCTTTCCCTGCCCGATTTTCCTAAAGCATTAATTTTTCCAAAGTCTTCAGCTATAAGTTATATTATTAATGAGGGGTTCACCCCTAGTGTGTGAGAGTTTCTAACTCTCGGGAGAGTATTATCAAAGACTAAACAAAGCGTCCTCTCCCATATGGTCCATTTATTCCGTCGACCATTGTCTTGGAATCCCATACAAATCGTGGAATGGAAATCTTGATGACTAATTCAAATGACTAAATTTTCAAGTTTTCACACGATAATTGCGGAGATAATCAAAAGCTTGGTGGATCTCGGGGGGAAAATTTGTGAATACACACCCAAAACAAATATGATGAATCCATTCATGGACTCCGGGAAAAATGGTTCTGGTATTGAATGTCAACCTTCTCATTATTTCTAAATAAGTCACTTCCAGATCCAACGAAGAGGATTTCCTCAATCCTTGAATAAGACACTGAGTCAAACAGACGCATGTTCTACACGTGCACAAGGACTCACTGCATAAGGGATGTCGTGGAGAAAAATATTCTTGCAGAATACCAGGTGAATCTAGAAGTTCTGGACTTGCTCATAACGATGTCGAGCCAGCAATTGAACTGCAGAAAATTGAGAGTTTGATTGTGAGCGTCCTCTCAATCCTCTACACGATCCGGTATAAAATGAAGAGGATTCCAGGTGGTTTCTTCAAAATACATGGATGAATTTGTGTTCTAGGATAAATCAAAGATAAACAAGTCGTTTTGGATCCGGAGAATGCACGGATGGAGGTGAATAGGAAAGAATGGATGGATAGGGAAAACAATAGATAGAATATGTTTTGTATATGTTTTTTACATTAATTAGTTGTTGGTTACTTTTTATTCTTCTGTAAACATAGTCTCTCTACGATTAACCAATATTCTAAAAGGGAGGGATAAGCACTCGCTCATTAACTCAGTCTCCTTTTTATCCTTTGTTTTTCTTACGTCGGAGGAAGGGAGGAATATAAAGAAGGGATGTATATTATAATAATATTAGTAAATATATATTTATTTATTACAGAATAGTGATGTAAACAGGATAACTGTTCAGATATATTATGTATATTCGTGTAGTTTCAGTGTATTTGCTCTTTATGTTTTCATAATTGTTATGTTAAAAAACACATGTCAAGTAAAACAAACAAAATAACTATAAGTTATCCTTCTATATTACAACATTTTGTGTTCTGACTCTTCTTAAAATATATCTATTATTATTTTTTCTTTAATCCGTTTGGACAATGGATTTGAGATATATAGGATTGTTAAGGAGAAAAATATGTTATTGTATTTTGTAATAAAATGCATTAAAAAGACATTCATGTTTTAATAAAGCATTGCTTTTAGTGAGGGAGTGAATATTGTTAAAGCCAAGGCTTAGCTTGATAAAACTTTAATTCATTCTTAAGAGAATGTCTTCAATAAAAAAAAACCAAACAAAAAACCCAATTTATTTGGAGGATGTATTTCGTCATAGGAAACCCCCTATGAAGTCCGGATGTGTATTGAAAGGTATCATAAATCCATCTAATGCAAACAACCAGTTGTTTAGTTTTGGAATTATCACTTTTTTCATCTTAAAGGATAGTGAAGAAAACTGCCGATTATATCTTTTTAACAATATCACGTAAAACTTGCAGTTCCATGATTTCAAAAAGATTTCATTTTGAATTACTGGGAATCAAATCGATTTGTTATCTTTTCCATCCACGAAAATTAATTTTTTGTCACCGTCACTTCGGAGTAAAAGTTAGAGTTTTATTCATTTTTTTCTTTTTAACTCCAGTTACCTCTGAATGGTAAAGATTGTTGAGACAAATATTGGACATAATTTTTGAAAGTATCATTCAATTTATTTCCTTCACAGTGGTAAGACTTTTGTTAAAAATGTCTCCAATATCCTTTGATATTCCAGGAATAGTTATCATACGTTCATGGGCTTCAATGTAAGAGTAATTATTTCATGTTTTGAGAATTCTCTTCGAGAATCACAAGCCTTTTTCTAGTTTCAGTAACCTTTTTTGGAGAATGCATTCTCTGCTTTTCTTGAAGATATCATATTTCTCCTTAAACCTGTGATACCTAATGAGTCACAAAGCTAATTGGCAGAAATTAAAAATTAATTAATTATTCTGTAAATAGCAGAAATACATTTGGATCAGTGATTGTGTAACACTTTTTTAAAGCATTGCACTCTATCGAACATAATCATATTTTGAAGATGGTGAGAAGACGTTAACAAAAAAAAAGTTTTTCACGATTAGAACATTATTATATATTAGTGGTTCAACTATATCTATTGGGGGCAACGAAAGATTTTTAAAAAAAGAAGCATATATTAGACATGTATGCAAATGATGTTAACTTATTAGTCGAGCATACAACAGAAAACATATGACTCCCGAATAGGGATGTTACTAGACCTTTTTTTTAAATTGAAGAATACTTCAGGATTGGACCTAAGTAGAAAGAAGACGACCAAACTACTTACTTAAAAATGGACTCCATGCAATGGTGTTGAGTAAGAGGGCTGCGTAATTAAGAAAAACTTACAGGTAAAGTTTTGAAGATGGGGGAAAGAAGAGAAGTTGCTAAGAGGATATGGAAGTTTAATCTCCAAAAAAAGTTGCCGAGTTGTGTAGGATAAACTCGTAAAAAGATAATAACTATTCTGTTGAAGCTTTGTTAAGCTATATGGTTCCGTAAGATTGTAAAAAATGCGCTGCAGGAGGAAAATAATTGGCTAGAAAAAGTATTTCACAGGTCATATATTTCTTCTCAAAAAAGACCCATAGGACAATTTGGGGGTTGTTTGACTACATTGTTGGTTATAGTTCCAAAATGTACAATAAATATGGGTACATCTGATATTTGAAAGATGTAAAAATTGGAAAGAATACATTTCTTTCATCCCATACTTTAATTGGTTTCTCTTTGGAACTTACCTAACAAACCCTGATATTGATAATGTCCAAATTGATTAAGAAAATGACCTAATTAATGTTCTTAATGAAAAAAGTTCTGCCAACAAAAATACTTTTCCTGGAAAAAAGAAATATTGAATACGGATGTATACTCCCGAAATTAACCTTTATACATTAAAATTTTAATAAAATTCAAAAAACTGTTACAGCGTTTGAATAAAATTACCCATACTTAGAAGAGTACCAATAGTAAAAACTTGTATTAAGATAGATGTAAGATTAGAGCTGTTAAAAAGTAAATTGTCTGAGATAACGGAGAAAAAAAATGTTCGATACATCAAGTTAGGAGACATTACATTTAAAAAAAAAAAAAAAAATGGAAAGATCCTAGCTTTTTAAATTATATTTATGTTCTATTTGTAAATTCTGAAATAGAGAAAATATTTCAATATAGCAAAAGATTTTAACTATCTTAAGAAAGAAAGTATGAAATGTTCACATTTTTAAGGAATTCTAATATAGTCAAAAATAATGTTATGGAAAATATGTTTTATTCTTATGCTCTTTGCTTCTTAAATATAGTTATTAATAATTATTGATGTGATTTTTATTATATTTTCACTTTTACAGATTTATTCTACGTTAGCCATTGCTCAGTATTTTGTTACAGCTCTATATATAATATTAGATTAACCATAAAACCATAAATAATGAAAAATTGTTAAATTTATAGATTCGCTTCATATGCGCTCCAAGAAAGCTACAGTTTTTTATCTGTCCAATGAATATTGTAGATCTTTTCGCAATACTTCCATTCTTTTTAGATCTCTTAATTGGAGGCCTACAGGTAATTATATATATTTTTTGTTCAGTCTATATGATTTTTTTTCAAATTTTTAAATAACTCCAAATTTTATTCATTCTGAGAAAAATAATTTATTTTTGGTGTCATCTGGTCCATTATTTATTAACTTTGTAATAAACAGTTGTAGGTACAGGGAGCGGGGATCAAATTGTCGCCAAAATATTTTTCTACAAAAAACAACACAAAAGATACATTTTTTAACTTTTTTATTGAAAATCAAAACTATGACGAGCATATAGGTATAGAGTAGCCATTCATTTGATAATATTACTGTTGGCATCAATAACGGCCTCAATACGGCCTCTGAACCGGCCGCAGGCTCTTCTGACCATCTCATTGTCCATGTTGCCGAATACCTCCTTGATGGAGTCCATCAGGCCTTGGTGCTATGGGGATATCTGTTGTTATGTCTCTCGACATAGGCCCCAGACAAAATAGTCCAAAGGATTAAGGTCGGGAGAGTTAGGAGGCCACAAATCCTTGGTTCTCGGTTAACCACTGCATGTCTTTTGATGGCATGTTTAACTAATAAATGTGCAAAAGTAAAAATGAAATGTTGGTTTGATTTGGGATAACAAAAATTTTAGAAACAGATCTATACTCCCATATATTCTATTTTATATTCCATAACTCCTAATTTATTTATATATAGCTTTTTAGAACATTTGGTTTTATCGTAATTCATCGTGAATTCTTGCTAACGTCTAAAAAATGTGTTTTCAAAGATTTTAAGTGCGAGATGGGAAGCAAGAATGTTTTTATTTGCTTTCGAACATTTATAGCCAGTGTTTTTAACCTCATTGGTAAAAAGGGTCAGAGCATTTAATATGTCATTCTCAGACACTCGACCTACGCATTTTAGGGTGCCAAGCAAAATTCTGGAGCGGCCCGTGGTTATGGCATTTTCGTAGTATTTACTATCACCAATGAAGGTTTTATGGGCTGAAATTCGAAGGTATTTCAAAAGAAGCGATTTTTTTAAAATTTTGCTGTAATGTCAAGAGGCTTTTTTAGGCCATGAAAGCTTTTTCCTCCGACCTTAGATGGAACAAGTCATAAGGTTCGTTTTTTTAAATGTCCACTATACACCCGCTTTCATCACTGTGTACAACTATTTCAGCCACGACAAAATCAAGAAAATAAACTTCATCTGGAATTTATATTTTTTAGTTTTTATTTGCAATTTAGAATATTGCTATTTGGTTTGAACGTCGGAGGTACTATTTAAATTAAGTAACGTTGACGTTAGAAAATCTAATATCATTTAAAGGATTTATCTTACTATATTGTCTGGAGGAAAACACATCAATCTGAAGTAAATATCCTAATAAAGTTTTAGTATACAAAACAACAGTAACTTTATCACCAAACACAGTTGTTTTTCTTCAAATATCTAGCGATTTATGGCTCTAAAAATAGCATGACTTATTATTTGTAGAATAAAAGATGGTCAAATTTTTATAATAATTATAAAAAACATTTAAGAAGATAATATGACACTAAATAACCTTTAACATGCGAAACATAATAAAAGTTGATTTTGCGTATTAAAAAGGAAATTTTCAGACCGGTGAAGCTAATTATCTTATTAGTACATTAAAGTTTGTCCCTTTTCATAGTAGTCGACGCTCATTTTTGAGTGCACATTTAATATTTTAAAACTGTAGGACTACTTAATCTAAGAAATAACAAACTAACAACGAGCTTGTGTTCTAGCTCAGTGTTTCATATTTAATGAAAAAAACTTCTTTTTTCTTTGTTCAATTGTATGACAATTAATTAATAGTGCAGAGGAGACGGTACTACAACAATGGGCTGAAAAATCACTAAAGGTAATTTTCTTGTAGCATAACGTTCAGTCATTCAGAGATGTTCACAATAGAAGTATCGATATCCAAAATATTGACAATTATGTACGTTGTAAAATAGAATAAAAAGTCAATACCATAAGGGATGAAGGTGATCATGGAGGTTTTTTTTTTAAAAAAGCATTCAAATTTTTTTAGTTGTGCATGTTTTATTCCTATTTGTCTATTTATAAGTTTTATCTTGCATCCTCTTTCTTGTTCTGAACAAATTAGCTAGAGAGAGGATGCGTTAGCCAATTGTTAGTTGTTTAGCTCAACCAGTGTTTGTCGATGACCATACAGAAGATCACTTTTTGTAAACCCCAGGCCTTAAACATAAATTTTTAAATCTAGGATACTAGTTCAACTGCCCTTATAATAGGCTTCTTTATTGAGCATTTGTTTTGGCCTAAAAAAAAGTGTTACTCAGTGGAGTTGATGATAATCGTTGTGCCGTTCCTTGATCGAGCTAATTCAGCAATAGTCGTGGAATGCCTTGATGGAGTCAAACCATCTCAGGATTTATCGGGTTTTCCTCCTTTTTTTAATTATATATGTCATTCCACGAGATTTTGAAGTTTGGAGGAATAAAATTTTTATCCATATATATTTAGTGGATTTTAATTTCATAGTATCTCTTATAGATACTCTTCTTAAGACCGTTAGAACTTATTCATCATTAATATGATAAGGAATATAATGGAAAAATATTCCATGTTTTATTTAAAAAAATACCTATTTAAAAAATATGTATATCCAAGGATTTTTTTTTTTTTTTTTTTATTCCTTTTTTGATGGGGGTGTACTACCAAGTATGCAACATTTTTTTAATAATGTTAACCATTTTAATATCACGATATTGACATTATAGCCTGTGATAAATTCTAATAATTAATATCAAAATGTCAATATAATACCACGCTTAGTAGAAATACAAATAAAGTCATTACTAATTATATTTAAAATATTGCAATTATTTACTCATCGTGAATGGATCTTTTCATTGTTACAATTCTGAAAACATCTTCCGTAGGAAGGAAGTCGACTTTGCTCTCTAATAAAGCGTGATAGTTTTCCTCTGATGATTTTTAACCCGTTGTCACCTGTAGAATACGGAGTTCCGAATATAAGCATCTCTTGAGATGGATAATCAAGTTAGGAGTATCTTCTTTCGATTCCCTCAATCTTCCTTTGGTTTCAATTCTTGGTGAACATAGAAATCCACTTATTCCGGTCTTAATAAATGAAGAATGATCCTAGATCTTAACAATTCTCAAATTAAAAGTACATCTAAATTTCAAATTATATATTTTTGTTTTACGGTTATAGTTTCATATTGTTGTAGTACATAAATTAACATATTTTTATTTTATATTTTACATTACGAGCATTTTATCTTAATCCAAGTGTGAACTTATCCTGTCATAGTTTCAACCTTCAATATATTTATTGTTATATATGGATGTAGAGATTCCTATCCAAGGAGGGAGTCAACTCTATTCTGGTATGAGGCTTAGTCTGGTTTGGTTCTATTCTTTGGATAAATTTTCATGCGGTCATCCTGGTCTTAGATATCGGAAGTAAAGCAACTCTTGTGGAAGATAAAATATATCGAATCTCTTCCTTTGTTCTAATTCTTAGATAACATAGAAGTCTTAGCATTTTTATTTAATGAAATTTGATCTAAGCAAATGAAAAACCCTTTTGAATTCAAAATTTGTTTCTCTATTTACACAATTTTTTTATGTTATTGTTAATATAATTAAATTTTATGATTTATGAGTGTTTTTCAGGATCAGTATTATCCGGCCTCTTTTTTTTATTGTCGAAGCTTCCCACTCATTTCCATAGACTTCCCCAGTTCAACTAAATAGGGATCAACCTCATCTATGCATCTGGTAAAAATATTTGCACAAATAGTTCTTTGATAAAACCTTCACGTGTCACTATCCAACTTGGGTCTTTAAAACGTTTCTTTTGATGATATTGTTGAATGTGAATTTCCCGCTTTGTGAAGTGACCTTGATCGATACTACGTCATATATGTAGTACATGCGTAGTCCATACTAAATGATATATTGGAGAAAAGGATAGAATGAGCGAGGATCTATTGGGAAAAGCGCAAATTCTCCTTCAAAAAAAGATGTTTATCTGTTTTTTATGTTGATGCATGTATGTACAATATTGTTTTTTATTCATTTTTAAAATACTGCTATGTTCCTTCTTATTTATTCTATGTAACGGCATTTTAGGTGAAATTTTCAATAATGTAATAATTACGATCTTGTACTGAATAAATCAATATTCAACATAAATAAAATAACAAAAAAACAAACAAAGATATAACAAAATATATATATATATATATATCAATTTCTGATCTGATCCCGAATGAGGACTATAAAGTGGAGTGGATGTTTTTCACTGGATAGAAGAAGAAACAAGTGATAAATCGACCTGTAAAAACTTCTTCCTACTTCTTCAAAACAGAATATCCTGATGATTAAAAATTATAATTATATCATGTAAGTCAATTCCATGATAAGTTTGGAACTTAATTGAAAAATAGGGTATCAAAAATTTGATTTATACAGATCTAAATTTATCAATAGTGGATAAAAGTCATTTTTGCAGACGTTGATAATTGCCTGAAAGAAGGCAAAGCATATAATTTTAGGTTCATATTTGTTACTTTTGGAATAAATATTTTATGCCTGTCCCCCATATGATAAATTATTTACACACTTGGGGTTATTGATAGTCTTTGAAACCAAATAAAGAATCTCCTGGTGTGTCCCATCTCCTGCGACGAAGTGATAATATTGTTTGAAACACAAAATTGGGACTCACGTGAGAAGGACATGCATATAGGGTACCTTACATCTTGGAAACAGATAATATTTGGTTTTTCATATAGCAGACTTTCTATAAGAGAATGTCGAGAAATTTGATTTCGTCCATCCTTCGTATTCAGCGAAAGTATTTTAACCACTCATATTAATCTTCTGCTCCCTAAAAATCGGGGATTTGAAAAATCATCGAACTTGGTCTTCTTCTTAAAAAACCTTAGTAGATTATTTTAAAATAAGGTAAAATATTTATTTCCACAATTATTCAGAGTTAGTTCATTCTGCAGAGAGAACCCGGAAGTTAAAGAATATATTATTAAAACCAAACCAGACATCGTCTTAGATACAGATTTAGTTGTAGTTTTTTTTTGGTATGTATGCAAGTCCTCATTATTTTCCTTTGAAATTTTTCTTCAGTATTTATTTGGAACACACGAAGGAGATATAATTTCTTCACTTGTATTCACTGAGAAGGGTTCAATAGAAATAATATTCTCTACAATGACCTCAGAGGGAACACTGTTATTTTCCTCAACGAAAGGATGATTTTCGTTTGTTTGTTTTTTGGCCTTCCTCATTTTCATCACTCATATTCTCTGCCCATGGCATTTTGAGAACGTCATCAGAGTTTTCAATAGCTGTATGCACTACTTTTTTGAGATATGGGGAGTCTTCCTTTGATTTAAATCCAACTGTTACCTCAGAAATTACCAACTCTGGAGGAATTTCTTAACCCGGAATAGGTGATGAATTTGATAGGGATTCATTTGCCTAGCATCTTGCAATAAACATTCCACCTGGTACTGTTACAGCCATGAATAAGGCCAAAACAATTTGGGAACTGCCATTTGCACCTTCAAATTTCAAGTTAATGAGACATCCTTACTAACGAACTATATGTAGTATGGGGACAGGGCCAGTAATAATTTCTACAACGTTATCACCATCTCTGCATTCATCTTTTTATTCTTTGTATTTGAGCTCAGCCACTTCATTGGCTGAACTCTTTTTTGGGTAATCCCCAACTACTTCTCCAAGTTTTAGGAACAATTCAACTGTTTTATCTTATCCACCCTTTTTTTGTATTAATAATTATAACTTTTAATTTGATCTTCACATTTAAAAAGGTACCCTCCACGTTTTAACTCCAAAGGATTACAATGTAATCAGGTATTCATGCCTTTGTCTTATGTCATTAGGAAACTTCATATAAAATCCTGTTTGATTCACCCTAAATTTCGGATTTGCTCCGACAATTTCGTGCTCTTTCAACTTAAAACGCACCTCCTATCATAAATATCGATGAATTTTACCCTTCTAAGGATAGGATTTATTTGCATAATCTTCAAGTAGAACAACAAATATGTCCCATTTATATCTTTTTTTCCAGTCAAGTATATTTTCTTCATACAGCTTTAAATTATTTCCTTTCATCGCAGCTCTTTCAATAAAGTAAGAGAGGAGGGGATGCCTTGACATTTTTTGCAGGATTCTTATGTTATTTATTTTTGTTAGATCGTTGTAATGAGAACATATCCCTCAAAAAGAAGAATTAAATAACTCTCGCGTAGCTTTGGTGTAATATTTACAAAAAGAGCATTTAATATAAATTCAATTTTAGTATTCTATTTACACAAATACTATTATATAAGTTGAAGAGTCTCTCCACAAGACCATATACATCCGCCCTCCCCCCCCATAATAATACAAAAAGTAGTTGATTCAAAGAAAATTTATTCAAATCAACATTACCAAAAGTCTAAAAGGCCATGTGAGCTGTTTATATTTGAGTTCTAATAAGAATACGTCATACTACTGCTTTATTTTTATAATAACATATATATTTAAAATTATCCAAATATTAATGTTGAACTGTGTGTAAAGTATAAAATAATTCATGGATCATTACCAAAAAATATTCAGATATATGGATTTGCATCCACCTATCCTACCCCTTCATAAGAGCTCATGTTTTTTCCATTTAGAGGATATCCAATATCCAATGCACACGACTTCTGATCTTCCGTTTGACTTCAAGTTCCGTTGAGGGGATATGTCCTGTTTGTGCCTCACTCAGTGGATCTCCTCTCTTTTAATGGAATGATAGTTCATTGTACATATGCCCCTTCTCATCAGGGTCTGGGATATTGACTTCTGACTCGTCAATCATTGTCTTTATGCTCAAGAATACACAAATTCATCCGATCTTCTACGGAATCGTCTTATACTTCATTAATAAGAACTATGGAATTCCATTAAAAGGGAGATTTATAGAATATCATGCTATTACATTAAAATATTTCTTAGGAGCTGTTAAATAATGATGTATCAAAAAGTAGGTATATATATATATAACTTTGAAGTGACCTTTGAACTTCTTTAGCTTTTATTGAAATATTTGAATGTTATTGTAATTTTCCAACTTTTACAGTCAGGAATCATCTTCTAAATAACGTAATTGCTTCTCACCATATTGAAATAATACTCTCATGAAGATCTACGATCTCCAAAAAAATAATTTAATTACAGATAATTACTTAACCTTGACCATGTGAGCTTATTATAAGTTGATCATTGAAGAAAATAGTTAACAAATTAGCAATGTGATTTTTTAATTTTATTGATATGGGACATTTTACATACATAAATATATTCAACACTTTCATCTTTTGTACTATAAATATAACCATGTATATGGGGAGAATTTAATCATCTCAATCACTTATTATGTTATACAAAAAGCTTGTTGTAAAAATATCAGTTATCTTGTCATGAAATAAGGCCCACATGATTATTTCTTGCAGAAATCAATATTTTTAATGAATATTTAATTTCATCATACAAATTTGTTGAAACGGTTTTTTTAACGACTAACTTTGATTCCTAGATACAGCATATTTAAGATAATAAAAGAGAGTAAAATGAAGGCTGGTAACTTTTTTACGGTTTTCGTTTCTAAAAAAAGGAATACAGAAGCAAAATAAAGCTTACTACATCCCTCAACGTTATATCACAGGATTATTTTAATATGTCCATACAATATAGTTTTTTCTTATAACCTACTTCAGCTTAAAATAATTGGGCAATTTTCCACTTAGTCACTTTCCTTTATTTTTCTTGCCCATTTTATATAGTGTTCAACTCATAAGATATTATCATATTGGCTGGTCCTTCTGGAAATGTTTTTAATTTATGTATTATGGATTTGAGCATTATACACATTTTCAGAATGAGACACAAACTCACATCCCTTCCTCCGTATTGATGTGGATGATATTTCGTTTCCGGCAAACAAATTAGTTTCAGTTCCGAATATTTGAATAATTTAGAAACTTATTTAATCAAATTATATTAATCTGATAAGGAATTACATTGATGTATTTAATTTTTACAATATATTGAGATATAAGAAAAGCAAATAATTTATATTTATAAAAGTCATACGATTTTTATAGATTTTTGTCGTTTCCAAAAATATATTTTCCTATAAAATAAAATTTTTTCACTTTTTATTAAAGGATTTTCATATAATGGGGAAAGCTGGAAAGATTGTACGCCTTGTTCGAGTCATGAGAATTATGAGAATATTCAAATTGGTTCGTCATTTTGCAGGTCTCCAGTCACTAATTTACACATTAAATCAAGCCTACAAGGAACTTGGACTTTTAATGTTACTCGTGGGCGTTGCAGTTCTAACATTCAGTAGTCTTGTGTATTTTGCAGAGAAAGATAACCCTCTTGGAGCATGGTCTTTTTTAGATTCGTTTTGGTGGGGATTGATGACTTTAACTACTGTGGGATATGGAGATTTAAGTCCATCAACTTTTCCTGGAAAATTAATAGGTATGTTAAATATATATGCCTATGAAAACCCTTTTTATCAATTTTTTATGCGAACATGTAAGAAAAAAAAATTAAATGACCCCAAAAATGTTAAAATATTTGGCTTAGAAACGCTCATATATTCTTATTTCCAGCTCTTTTGATATGAGTCAAACAGGAGTTAGAGAAGCATAAAATGAATGATAGTATTAGAAATTTTGTTATGAGTAGTCCGTTGTCTCACTAGCAAACTCATCCATTGATGAACACCGATACCAGATTCCCCTTTTAGCAAGGATATAGTTTCATGAATTTTGAGTTCCCACTGTGATATCACCCAAAACTTTAGCTAATGTTTTCTACTTTTTCACCTGGTGTCGATTTTCTAGTTATCTCCCCCCTTTCCCATTAGATCATATAGTATTGCACCAATTAGGTATAAATGGACAATTAACTGCAATAATTCATCAATCTACTAAAGAAAATTGAGGTTAATATACATATTACATTTGTATTTCCTTCGGCAGGGTAACAAATTTAATTACTTCCACTCAACAGTATATATAATTTACTTATTTGACTTCTTAGTCTTTTTAATGCTTTTGAACTTAAATTATTTGTTTTTAAACTGTGAACAGTTCTCTAGGATAAATAAATAGTCGTTTTACAATTGTCAAGAATGTCACCACTATTTAATTTTAGTCTTCCCTTTTTTTGGAAGAAAGGTTGAGAGATGTAATGAAGATATGCTTGTAATTCTCATTGTGTTACTTTACTAATATAAAAGTCAACAATGTATTATGTTGCCAACTGTCGATTCCTTAGTCTTACTTAATACGTCATGGCCATTATAGGAAGTATTATTTTTGGTAAATAAATAAAGTAATAATTTATACTGTATTTATCATCAGTTTATAAAGGAACAGAATTAACTTTTCTTGTTGATCCCTTGTCATTTATTTATATGCCATCTTGAACTTGATCCTTAGAAGACATAGTTGACGTTGTTTTTTCATTAAAGAATAACTCATTAGATTTAATTACTTTAATTAAAGTGATACCTAAGAAAGAAATAAAGAGTAATTGGTATGTTTGACTTATTTGACTAACTATCTTATGATTTTGAGCCTTTTTCTTTCTCTTTTTCCGATGAAAGTTTTCAAAATAAATAAAGGTACGTGGTATCTCTCTTTAGGTTAGTTGCCTTATCTTTCATACATGTACATTTAAACATTACGTTTGGGAATGGGCAATTTTTTTATAATGACTTTACAATATATATATTATTATTTTCAAATTTTGTCAAAATCAAAATAATGAGATTCTGTAACTTCAAATATTTTTTTTAAGGAGAAAAAACGCTTGGAAAAATTACATATTTGAGATAGTTGAGGTTTCCAACTTTTATTGACTCCTTTATATATAGTACTTATACTCCTATAGCTGTAAATAATAAAGGATCATTCTATCCCAAGGTTAATAAAAATACAAAGTTATACCATAACGCGCGTACGACTGATGTTTGTCAGGCGTAGTGTCACTAACACTACGCCTTAGTACTTCAAAGTAGATGAGAGGTTGCATATTTTGTAAAAATAAGTTTTTCTTCCCTAGCAGTTGGTACTATATATCAAATTGAAAGTTCTAGAAATAGTGACGTCATACACTATGAGTGGTTGCATGTTTTGTAAAAATTTGCCTATCTTGCCCAGTAGTCGGTACAATACATCAGATTGGAAATTATAGAAAGCCTGATTACATCATAGTCTAAGCTTGTATTTATATTAGCTTTGGTCTATCCAAGGTTAATATAAATAACAGGTTATACCATAATGCGTTTACAACTGATGTTTGACTTCCCCCTACGCTTTATATTGACGTCATAGAATATAATTGATTTGCATGTTTCGTCAAAATTTGTCTGTCTTGCCCAACAATAAGTACAATACTTTAAATTGAAAATTCTAGTATTAGTGACGTCATAGAATACGATATATCAAATTGAAAATTCTAGCAAGCCTGTTCACATCATGGTCTAACCTTTTATTTTTATTAACCTTGAGTAGATCTAAGAACATCACATGGTGCATTCAGTGGGATCGTCCTAGATCAAAGATAAAATAAATTGCAAGCCTGATTTAATTATAAAAAATTGTGTCGCTAATCTGAATGGAAATTGACAACTTAATAGCTTCATGAGTGGGATAAAAAGTATCCGTCACGAAAATAAGTAGCTCAGATCGAAGATCAATCGATGAAGAAATGTGATATATCGGAAATATATAAAAACATGAACATGAACAAAAAATTTCTATACAAAACACATACTTTTCAAAGTTCAATTTCAAATACCCCTCTCCCAACTTTAGAAGAAGATGCGGATCTCAGAGTATTTTCATAATCATGTAAGCAAAATTATTCCACACTTATTTTATTAGATAAAAAAGACCATAACCTTCAGGTACCTATTCTTTGGTAGTGTTAAAGTTCTAGAATCCTTCGTACTGCAGAGTATTTCATAAGAGCACACACGGGCACCTAGTAAACAAAATTTAGGAGTTGATTGAAAACCCTTTTTGTTTAATACGACAGAAATCTTGAAGAAGATTATACGTCCTTAAATAACATAATCAAAGAATCAGGAACTTATGTCGATATTATTGCTATGAAAGTAAATCGTTTGTTAACCGCCCTATTCCTCGTACTATGACTTCAGTAACAGATGAAACTAAGCTGATGAAATATAATCTAAGTTATTGGAAAACGTTCGATTATACATCTTTAAACTAGAATCGTCTCTGAGAAGTGCTAAAAACTTGTCTCCTAAGGGGAGTTCAAGCATTATAATTCATAAAAAGACAGATCCCATCAAAAAACATACTTAATGAAAATTTTGTTATAGATGTGGCTGTTCGCCTGCTCCTTGCAGAGAGCAATGCCCCCAAGAAATACTAAAAGTCGTTCATGTAGCAAAGTTAGTAATTGAGATAGTGTTTATTACAAAAATAAACTTGACAGAATAAAAATTCTTAAAATTAAAGTACAAACGTTCAACCTGTTGGAGAAGACAAATCATAAAAACTTTCTTTTTTTGTTGCTACTGGTGCAAAAATTACCATCGTTGTTGAAAATATATTACAAAGCTTTCCATGTTTTACTAACCTTCGTCACTACTACAAGACTCATTAATTGTTGGCTTAGACAAGAAAATAATAAAAAAAACATTAATTATCTGCAAATTTCAGAATAACGATAATTAGCTTAACAAATGAGACCTATTCTTTGTAATGGAATTTCTAGAGCGTACCTTAGTCTAAATTTATTTTAAAAAATCAGAATAGTCTAGCAAAATTTTCCAAATCCAAAATAGTAGAAAATGTAAGTACCATCAATTTTTAAAAAACGTCAGTTTGGTCGACAAGATTTCTTTTCCACTAAGTAAAGAAGAAAACCATAGAGACTATGGTCGATGTTCTTTCATATTTGATGGCATTTAAGTGTAGATGTGTCCAAATGAAATAGAGATATACGCAGATGTGTCCAGTTGAGACTCTTGAACACTGAAGTTATTTGTTCATCATGTCTGATAAAGACTAACCAATCTTTATTTAAGAATTTAGTACCTATATAATAGGATATTCGCAAATGCCCCTAGCCAAAGAATCTTAACAACTTTCATTACCATTTTTATAAAATATTGTTTTTTACTTACTCCGATGGGATTAATTTCAACGGATGACTATTATTCTTATGTTTATTGATGATATTGCATTATTCCGGGGTTGTGTGCCAATAAAGACTCCACTCCTCAAGAGTAGGCATTTAAAGGGCAGGCTGAAGTATGGCAATCATCACAAAGATATTGAACTCAATTTCTAGCACACTGTGCTGTATTCAGATGAGACAAAGCTTAAGTTTTTTTTTGGCTAAAACCAGCATCAGGACATTTGGCGACAGAAGGGACAAGCCTTCAACCCCAAAACACTATTCCAACAGTGAAAAACGGTTATGGAAACATCATGATTTGGGCTTTTTTTTGCTGTCAATGGAACTGGAAAACTTCACAAAATTGATGGCATCGTGGAAAAGGAAGACTACATCGCGATTCTTGAAATGCATTTACATCAATCAGTAAAGACAATTAAGCTTGGAAGACATTGATGGTTCAAGCAAGACATTGACCCAAATTACACATCCAAAAAAGTTTTAGAATGGCTAATAGGCATAAAGTTAGTGTTATAGACTGGCCAGTCTAAATATTAACCTTAACCCTATTAAGAATCTATGGACTACATTGGAAAAAAAACAGTTTGGAAAAGACGCCCAACAAATCTTGATGAGCTTTGGAGGTTCTGTCAAGAAGAGTGTGCCAAAATTAATTCTAGTGTTTGCTACAATTTGGTAAGCGTACTCAATATTGGAAGAAAGCCAAAGGCCATGTCACAAAGTATTAAGTGATTTTACTCCTTGGGTATAAATACTTGTGGAACGCGAAAAATGATATTTTGTTTATTTATTCCAAAAAATGAATAAATTATTATTATTATTTTTTTTTAGTTTAGAGTAGTTTTTCATGGACTAAAGATATTCTAGATGAGTTTGTAGATACAACATGAACATCTTATGATGTTTTCTTGACATTTTTGTGAGGGTACGAATAGTTTTGGGGTCAACTGTATCTATTAATGTATTAGCTCTGTTAAGAGGATAGAAAAATGGATTATGCTGCAGATATTATTCGAATTTTCGCAATATGGTCATGTGAGTTCTACTCAGCCCTGAAACATTTAGTAAGGAGATACCTGATGATGAGGATAAGAACATCGAAAACATAGTTGTTTTCTGTTATAGTCTAATTATTTTCATATTTCATGTAGTCATATTTTGTAATGGTAGACATACCGTCTGTAAAAAAACATAAGTTGTTAATATTGAAGGGCTGGGATTTGATCAAGGGGGTTAATTTTAAGCTATAATGTATATTTATGATTAATTTAATAGCAATCCCTCTTGATGTATTTTACTATTACTTTAATCTTTATAATGTTTATTTAAATTTTAACAAAAAAAACAATTTAAAGAAAATGTATTTGCGAGTATATATTAAAATAAACATACAGTGCATATACAACGTGGTGCAGTCGGCCAAATAAAGAAGTGCTTTATATTCAGGAGAATAAAGATTAGTCAAACAACTTAATGGAAGAAAGACTGAGATAAGGAGTTCATTATGATTAAGAAAAATGATTTTTGTTTATAAAAGAACATTAAACATCTCGCGATATAAATCATCAGAAGTTATGATTAAAACAAAGATTATAGAATAATGTAATTGAGTTACTAAAATTTAAAAATGAGGCCAATAATAAAGTAGTTGAAACAATGTCTATAACTAGAGAAAATGAATAATTATACAAGCTAATCGAAAGTCTGTACGTAGAGAGAAAAGGAGTAATATCTGGAGGTGAACAAAGTGTTGCTAGAGATATAGTGAATTTTAGAAAAATTCCTTTTTAAACAACCTGAATTATTATTGGGAGTTTTCCACAACAAAAACAATTGCCAAATTTACAATCATTTTTAGATATTGATATGAGGAAAAAGGTAAAATTTTTAATGGGAATACCGGAGGAATTTGAGATATAAGTATAGGAGATTTGGATAAAATTCAAAAGTTTTTTCGATCCCAATATAATATAATTTTAGATAAAGTTAAGATTTACTCTAGATGTCAAATGGAAGGATAGACGTTGTAGGATTTTTGTAGAAGTGCAAAAATAAAAAAGTTAAATGGGCAGAAATGAATGATAAATATGATAAGAAGGAGTACGTATAAGAAAATATTATAGTCAAATTGATTGTTGGACATTGAGAAGAAGAAAGAAGAATGAAGCTTATGGCCATTTCAGAGATCAAAAGCACATTTCAAAAAATTGTGGTTTTATGGAGACCTGAAGAAACTGCTAAAAAAAATAAGCGAAGTTTAAGTAAAACAGCCTTCAAGAAGATATTTAAAAATAGAATTGAGATTAAGAAATTTATGAGATAAAGGACGAGAGTTCAGTATTAAAGAATATAACGAAAAGAAAAACTCATATAGCATGGAAATTCAAGAAGTTATAGAATGCAAATTTTGTTCGCAAAATCATCTTAGAAGACAGTGTCCTGTATGAGGTAAGGATAGTAGAATTTTTGAAAAGCTAGGCCATTTTGGGTACTCAAGAATGTGTAGGAAAGTGTTGCGTCTTGACGAGGGAATGACACAAACAGAAAGATTATTTATTTAAAATTATGAAGAGAAAAAACAACAACGACAGAGTAAGACGATTGAGGAATTTTGAAAAATATCCCAAGGTTCAAGTAAAAAAGAAGAAGATGGAATCAGTTAGGGGGAGTTATCAGGCTATATATGTATTAGTGTAGCAGCTGGATGTTTTTTCAAGATATTAAGGAATACATATGGATATTAGCTATGGATAGGAGGAAGTGGAAGTAGAAGTCACGTTTGGTAATTAAAAGGTGGGATGTAAATCTAATCGAAGACCTACAAAAATTGAGAATATTGCATGAGGATAACCCTGCACATTAGGACCAAATCGTTGGAGGAAGCAGTATGATATAAAGATTGATAAGGGGAAAGATAAAGGTTCATACACCGGAGGAGATTAAAAAGAGTAAGGGAAAATGTAATTGAAAAAAATCATTCTGTTATCATCAACAGATATAGGCAATTGAAGAAGATGAAGTTTGAATTAGTATTAGTAAAAAAAAGACACTATACCTTATAAATTGTATAATGCAAAAACGATATCTTTTCCAACAAAAGAGGCAACTAAAAAAGAATTGGCTATGTTGAAAAAATGTTTTATAACACAACAGAGAAACAATCCAACAGAATGGTCTTACCGTTCAGTCGTAGTTGGAAAGAAACATGGAGGCATAAGGGTGACTGTAGATCTCACAAATTTAAATAAATTTGTAAGAAGGTCAATACATCTAATGGCAAGTCCTAAGGAGATTATTTCGAATATATCATCGGGGGAAAGATACTTCACTATTTTTAACACCATAAAAGGATATTGGCAGATTCAATTGGACCGTGAGAGTCAAGAATGAACGACGTTCATTGCACCTTGGGAGAGAATTATGTTCAAAAGGTGGCCGATGAGATTGAACAGAACAAGCTATGTTTTCAATCATTGAATGGATCAGGCGTATAGTGGGCTTAACAACATGAAGAAAATTTTTGACGATATATTTTTTATACCTCGAAAACTTCAGGGTAAAATTATGTTAAGTATAGACAATTTGAATTTCATTGAATAAATAGAAGTTTAAATTTTCCAACAGAGAAGTCGAATATATTGCATATATTATTGAAGAAGAGCCTAGAAATACAGAAACTTTAGATAAGGTGTAAAAAAAAATTAACCTGATCAAAGCCAATCAAGATTCTTAAGTAAATCAAAAGAAAAATTGAAGTGTGATTGAAAAAGTCAATCAACCTATAGTTAGTATAAGGAATAAGAAAATGTTATTTTGTAAATCTACGACAGAGAACAAAAAAAAAGACTCAGATGATATACAATTTTATAGTCAAATGGAAACCGGGAAAACATTTGGTAATTGCAGACGCACTTTCGAGAAACTGATATTGGGAACCCGTAAATGAAAATTTGTTAAACGATATTGATACATTTCAATAAATAAGAACATTATTAATAAGAGGTATTCTTGGAAATCTGACAAATAGTGGACAAAAGACAAAATATTGGAAAATTGAAAGAGTATACAAATAAAGTTATCCTAAACTAGTAAAATATGTTGTCAACAGATTTGGGGAAAATCTTAAAAAGTTACCTAAGGAAATAAAGATTTATTGGAATTAATTACACGAATTATCTATATTTGAAGGATAGGTAACAATGAACTATAGAAAATCGTGATTCCACTGAAGAAAGGGAGAGCAGTTTAGAAATTTTACAAGTATACCATTAAGGAATATTAGTAACAAAAAAACGAGCAAGAATTACTATTTATTGGCCTGGAATTAATTCTGAAATTGAAAAGATGGTAAGGAAATGTAAGGAATGCCCAACTAAGTTTGGAGCTGGAGCCTGACACACGAGGTCCAACGGCGATTAGAAGGGTTCAATAAGCTATAGTTGCTATATTCAAAAATAATTTGTTTGGATCTATGTCGATCAATACTCAGGATTCCCAGAGCTACACTACAGCGATAAAAGTGGGATATCATCAAGAGTTATGAAAAAAGTAAATTGAAAGATATTTTTTGGACTATGGTATACCTGACCAGTTAGAGTCGGATGGTGGCACAAACTTTGTGTCAAGATAATTTCAGAGTTTCTTAGATGAATGGGTATTTAAGTAAAGATGTTTATCACCCCACAACCCTCAATTAAATTATTAAGCCGAAGCAAATGTGAAGAGGCTAAAATATATTGTATAAAATGAACATCAGAGGGTTATATGGCTATATGACGATGATTAATCGCACACAACTGTAGATATGGAATACAAAGAGGAAGAACGGAGTTAAGCCTGCAAAATTGGCATTTGGACCGGATATAGGGACAATTTTACCAATGTTAAGTAGGAAATCCAAAAATAATTATGGTTAATCTGTAAAGAAGGAAAAGGATCATCATGGTTGTGAAGAAAAAATTCAAAATGTGTACTCTATGAGCATTGTTCAATCCGTAATAGTCCAAGATCACGATGGATTCATAGAAGAAAAGTAATCAAGCTTAGAAATAAAAGATACTACATGATTGAGATGAAAAATGGACATTTGTGGGTTTATAATAGGAGATTTATCCGTATAGATGCCACTTAAAAATAACTAATCATGAGTTTACGATTTGTTGATCTAATTGTAAGTGGAAAGAAGGGGTATTATGTATTCAATAATGTGTATTTATAAGGTATTAATTAAGATATGAAGGTTAGGTAGAATCTCATTGGAGAAATGTTTCGTCATCTTTACTGTGTGTATAAAGATATGAATGTATTAGTGAGTATATATATTATAGTGAACGTACAGTTTATACACAACAAGTACTAAGTGCTAAGCTGATATACTTTAAAATTCAGCACCTTAATTTTTGTTTAGATAATATATTAGCATTTACAAAAAATTATCAGTTTGTTCTAGTAGTGGCAGAAACTAAATTCCCCCCCAGACCCCTCAATATTGTTATAATTGCAAGAGGTTGTGAAAAACGGAAAGTAAGGAGTTTATTATATCAAATATAATTATTAAATTGTATGAAAGGCGGTAGTATATGTTTTTTATCATAAATAAAGGATGTGACATTATTATAAAGCATTAAAATCGTAAAAAATATAAAGATAATGTTTTCGGTTTACTCTTAGACATTCATACAAAATATGATCACTCAAAATATACCAAATGAAGCTAAAATATTTGGAGATGCATATTTTATGCACAAATCTTTTTATAAAATAAAAAAAATACGATATTTTCCGGTGATATAAATAGGAATGTAGATATTGGTTAAATTGAGGGTAGTGTAAACTAACAAAAACTTTTTATATTATTAAAATAAATATTGTTAAATATTCCTCCATATTTTGAAAGTTCGAACGTATCTGAGAGCAAGGAATATTATAGTTTATAGTAATCCCTTTGAGCCGATATGTTGTCTCTCAAGGTTACAATTTTTTTTTTTTTTTTGACATTCCCTCGGGCGTTATTTTTATGTTCACCTCAATTTAGCCAATATTTCCATCCCTAAATAATAACTGTGAACATATTACTATGAATGATGAAAGTGTTATAAGTTTCTAAAAAGAATGTCATTTTTCATCATTTTTAGTCTAAAAAGGAAGTATCTCGAGTTCTTAATAAGATACAAAGGCAGGAAAACAATTTAAAAAAAAAAATACTTTTTTATATATTTATTTCACTCGTAATTATAATTTGGAGATGGTCTCAGCTGGAAAAAAAATCTGAACAATATTAGTTCAAAATTATCATTAAACCAGATAAATCAGAAACCAGAGGAGTGAGAGAGAACTATATTAGTTTTGGATTCTGCGTTCAAAGAAAAATTACACTTTCAGCTTAATTGGAATATATATATTTTTTCTTTTTTTTTTTCTTTTTTTTTTAACTATATAAATATATCATTTTATAAGATACGAGGAGAAACAAAATCATCTATATATTAATGAATGAAAATTGCCTATGTTAGCCCTAATTTGTAAAATTATTATTTGCATTCTGTTCAACAATCCATTCGTGCTTTGGAAAAGCGCAATAGTTAAATTTGTTGTTTCAATTATGGTTTGTTTATAGGTGGTTTATGTGCATTAGGAGGAATTTTTATTCTTACCCTTCCAATTCCAATAGTGGTTAATAGTTTTGCAAGTTACTACAAAAATAGATTATGGAGGAATGAGGTGGCCTATAAAAAACGACAGAGAGCAAAAAAAAGACGAGAAATGGAAACTTTAATGAGGGATAATCTTCTCAACATTCTTACTGTTCCAGGTAAAGTATTGAGTGAAAATTTGATCCTTATGTATTGATCAAAATTTATAAACATAGGGATGCAATTTATGAGAAGAAAAATATTAGTGAACATCTCTGCTTACTCAATAATTTAAATGTAAAGCGCCTTTTTGCATCCTCATAAAAATATACATATTTAAATATTTTGACCATATTTTAGGCAATTGCAAGGAAACAAAATACGATTTTTTTTATTAAAAACTGATATTATGGTAGTTTATTATTCTTTGCACAATGTTCTGCTATTCTTATAATATAAATATTTTAATTACTCCTCTGTAGTGTGCAAATTAGGATTAATTATTATCAAAATATGCTGCTAAAAAATCATGTATCTATAATAATGCTCTCTGAGTTCAATTAATTGACATAATTAACGATATCTTTTCATATAATATTTAAATTTAGTAATTGAGTTAATAAACTAGTATGAATGCTACCTAATAGATAATTTTGAATGTTAATTCTCTATCCCCCTATATCTTACAATTGGAGATGAGTAGTATATATTTCATATTATATTGATTTAGTTATTAGAATATTCATTTAGGGACTTGCTAAAGTTACATTATTACATAAAGATTCATTATGAAGTCAGAACATATCTTATTTGTAACTTTGGCTATATCGGGAGTAATTGGTTTGATACTTTATTATAAAAATAATAATAGAATATATTCCTATCTACTTTTAGTGATGTTATACTATAATCCATATTTAATTCATCTTTAGTTTGCTTGCAAAAGATGATGGTGATTACTGATAATGATTCATAAATTATCAATGAATTTCAGACCATTACAACAAAATTTAGTATAAGTCATCATATCAATTAAATAGTTGGCAAGTTAGGTTTATATTTACAAAATTATATCTTGTCAACTATTAGAAAATATATGGATAAAATGATTATATAAATTTCACCCCAAAAATTGTATGACAATATAATTGAAGTTTAACCACCTTTTAGGTAAAAAACTAAATTGACCTAGATTAAATACTCAATAAGCATTACTTTTTCACATCTCCGTGAAGCTATCTATATCCTGGGATTTAAAAAAATTATACAAAAATTTTAAAAACAAACAAAAATAAACAATACTAATAAAAAAATTATTTAAAAGTAATCTTTTTAGACATGGTTGTATCTGTATAGTTTTCTACAGACATTTAATAAAAAAACATTCTGCAACATTTCAATCCCAACACAATGTGTCTTTTTTTTGTTCAATGGGTCCACTCCAAAAGCTGACTTCATAATATTTGAAGCTATTCTAATCCATCTGACAACAGGAATATGGCCCAATAATTTTCTGCAGCACGAAGACACTTATCTTCTTGACATATTTTTTCTTTAGGTATACAAACCGGTTGATCTCTACTCTGTCCAGATCAACTATTATCCCATCAAAATATTGATGTACACCCTTAGACAATCTTTCCCCCTTTGACAGAATGTACGATAACAAGGAATTCATGATCTGATAAGCTCAATGCAGTTCAAATCCTAATGGTGTCATTTATCAGTATTTCAAATTGTATCTTACTGTTTTTACTTTTTTAGCAACTCATTAGACACTTTTTGCATTTATGCATCCCTCAGATTCAATAGAGCGATGTTATGGAGGAATTAACTCCATATCCTATTTTTTAGTTGCATTTATGTGTATTAGCTCCACAACAAGACAAGAATTTCCTTACTCGAATTAAATCCAACCCTAGCACCGTCTTCACCCTCACTTGCTCAACTACCATAATGAGCACAAAACTGACATCATCAATATAACTTGGATCCAATGATCTGTTCATCCTGATTAACGTCAGGGAAAGTCCTGAAATGAAAGCCAGGTGTATCAGTTCGGATGCGTCTGACAGGCCCCTCATATTTATTCTCTTAAATGTACTTATTCTATTTATATAAAATTAAATTTGAAATATCACAAATATCAAAGGACAATTTTAATATTGGCAATAATAGTGGCAATTGATAATGAAATAATATTTAAATAAAGTTATTATACTTATAGTTAATTGTACGTAAAACGAGAGTACAAGGGAGGGAGGAATAAAAACGGCTTACCATGTACGCATATTCGGAATACATATAAACGGTTTGAAGAGCCTTGTAACACCCTCACTGATGCCTGTCAGTTTTTGTTGGGAGGGTAATTTTCCTTTTTGTATTCCTAACTGCCATCAAAGTGAACAAGAATCACCAGAGACAGCAAAATTGGTTAATCCTCTGTCTTAGCTGTCAACAAATCCAAAATGTTAAAAAAATTGCTACTCCATATCGTGAAATGTTTTAAGGAGGTTCTGAGCTCGAATAGGTAACGTGTCTCCACCGAGAAAAACAATGAACTCTCCTAAATTCCATTTTCTTGTTCTGATGTTATCGTAGGCAGAAAACAGATTTACTGAGAATGCGGATTAAGTACATCGAAGATTTATATTGCTTCCCCCTTCTCCTTTTTACTCAATTGATCGTATACTGAAAATACTCTTCCATACAAAAACAAAGAAACCACTGCTGCCATGTCTTCTATCTTTGAAAAGCTTTGACCAACTCTGCTTGTCGAATTCAGATATTAATAAAACGAAACCCATCGAATTTTGGTATTAGATCCCCAATTATTAAGTATTCATTACCGGTATAACTTGTAGCATCTTTCTCTCGTAATATAATAACACTTATCTACTTCACTTCTTTTATTCAACTTACTACAATATATAAATATATTTGAAAATACGTAACACTCTCCCTGCATTTTTCTACATGCACCATTCCCATGGGAACTCGTACACTTGGGGTCATATTTTTTTTAGTTTTAGATAATATAAAAGTAATTTATTTATTTCTTTATGATCAATCTACTGAACTTTGTCAAAGAAAGACTAACATAACCTGAGTTAAAATAGGTACATTCTTTTAGAAAAGGGAATATCTTTGGTATTGAAATCAAGGGAAGGGCGTTACATAACTTACTTCTTCATGTATGACTGATGTTTTTCCTGTTGGAATCTGAGCCCCTTGTATGTCTGGTCATGTAATCACTAGTTGGTAACCCAGATTAAAGGCACCTTTTTTCCCCTCCAAAAAGAAAGTAGTTTTTTTTCACCTATTGTTAATCATTCGAAATATAGAGCTTCAACTATACACACGTCGATTGTTATCATTCGTATTTTATATTGAATATGTCTGTTATTACAGTCCACATATAATCATTCGTGGTTACTAAAAGTCCTAGATCCTGACATGGTCCTTCGGCCAACTTAAAACCTTATTTGGATCGTGTTTTTTTTTTCGATTTACTGAAGAATTGACCTAATATTTTTTGATTTTCATATGGTATTTTTGCTGATCTTTATAGTTTCGTTGAACAATAGTTCTGAGGAAATCAAAGGGTAACCATCGTAATAGTTACGCAGTTAACAAGCAGTTGGTATTCTTATAAGTTGGGGAGTCCAACGATGAAGACTTTATTCTTAAGGTTTCTATTTAGACAAAAGTAATTATAAAAAGATCGTTTGTGGTCGTTTGAACATTAGTTTTTGGAACAACCAAGGGGTACCCATCGTAATAGTAACGTAGTTAAAAAGTGGTTGGAAAGTCCAACGATAATGACTTTACCCTTTAGGTTTCTATTTAGATATAATATATTTCTATTTAAACACAATAAACAATAAAAAGATCCATTACGATTAATAAGAACGAAACTGACGGTAACAAATTCAATTTTTTTAAAATATATTACGTGTTATTTTTTTCAATTTCCATATTGTATATTTGCTGATCTTTTTGTGGACATTTGAACAATAATTCTCGGGGAAAACAAAGGAGTAGAAATTGTGATAGTTACGTAGTTAACAGGCAGTTGGTAGTATTATAGTTTGGAAAATCCAACAATAAAGATTTTACTCTTAAGATTTTTACTTAGATATAATTCTTATATTAGACACATGTAACAGTTTGTTGTCTTTTGAACAATAGTTATTGAGACAATCAAGAAGTAGCCATCGTAATAGTTAAAGATATTTAATTCTCTAATAATATGTTAATTCCGACTAAAATAATATTCTGTTTTTATATTATAAAGTTAATTAAAGCGAGTGAAATATTTACTTAGTTTAATATTGCTGTTGATAGTAAAACTCACTAAACCGTTACACATAAAATCAAAAATTACTGGTAATCACAAATTTCAGTAAGGATGGATCAAGATTTGATTAATTTAACCCCACTAACGAGAGAAGGGACGGAAAAGTGAAGTTCTTCCGAATTAACATAATTTTTAAATAGCTGTAAAAAAAGAGCTAGAATCTCTCTTTTCGTTATGGCTCTGATACTTTGAAGATAAAGAACTTCAGAATGAGATAGCAGTCTCGGAGGGTCAATTCGCGGCGTATATGTGTTTGTCGAAGGAAAAGATTGCCTAAAAGATGGCGTTTCCAAAACTTCTTAAACAGGGCATCCGAACAAGCAAATAGCTTATGTCACAAGTGAAAAACATGAAGACATAAGAAGGCAAGTCTAAAAATAGCACAAGTGTAGAAGGAAATGCTGGAGTAATCAAAAAAATGATTCAGAATTGGGATTCATTCCTATCTAAAAAAGTACAAGTTTCTTTTTTGCGAACATCAGATCTCTGGTATAAACCTATAGAAGAACCATTCGCTGAGGAATAATTGGTCTTGTTGACGAATTACGAAAAAAATAGTAATAGGAAATTATCATATGTCAAAACTATGATAAAAGCATGCAAAACTCCTACATGGAGATACATCAAGTGAGAGTCACTAAATATGCCACCATTACCAGAAATGAGATTTGACAATCCAATTCCATGGTCTAATGTTGGAGAGGACTATTTAGGACTCTTACTTTAGTTAAGAATTTATTGCTGTTTACGATAGTACATACATACATTATAAAATATTACAGATATGCATACATTACAAAACTATACATACATCGGCAAAGAACACGACTCCACAAAGGAAGGGGAATATGTGCTACTACAACAAAAATTGATCTCAAGTCCTTCTTAATTTTATAGTGATGATCAATAATTTGTTTCATTTCTGTACATTTCATCAATTTAAACATATGAAAATCTTAATCCTCTTCTTGCATGGCTTTGTATCTCTCATAAGAAAGCACCGACATCTGTTTATAAGGTGGTATACACTTTTTGGTTTTCCATACAAATCTTGCACATTGCACATGTATTTTTCCATTTCCTCGGATGGGTCAAAAATGGCCCATGACCTATGTAGGCTTGAACAAGTATGTTCATGATTTGACGGAATTTGTGGCATAGACCATAACTCATATTTGTTATTCCTCTCAATAATAATACAATTATATTCCTTAAAGGCTAGAGCAAATGTTGAGTGAAGGGGTTGGGAGGATTCATTGAAAATATTGGAAGGCATTGGGAAACAAAGGACAAAAACAGTCAAGACTTTCGTATTATTATTTGTATTTCAAGTTGTGAGTTGAAGTATACAATAGTTCACAAGGGCTTCTTACTCTTTAATATCGACTACAAAGCTAAAATGATATCAAAAGGTTTAGTTCCTCCAATAAAAATTTCCAAATTAGGTGTTTCATTGAAGATTAGTGGCAATACCGCTCTTTTTACCATTAGATCCTAGCATGGATTCGCGGAGAAGGTATAGTTACGCAATCAAAAATTATCATAAATTATAGTTAAAAAAAAATAATTTGGTTTTTTTAACTTATCTTGATTTATGTTCTATATTGCTTGTATGTTGACATGCCACATATGTCAAAAGAAAATTAAATTAGGGACACCATTTGTTGTTTTTTATTGTGACCTTGAATTTTTGCAATCTTTAAGTAAGAATACTGGGGCCTTTGTAAGTCTCATCAAAATAATTTATCAGAAGAAATGGAAGATAATTAGTTGAAAAATACAAATTTAGCTTTATTTGTAGTTGACTCACTACAAATGTGGAAGCCAGCTCTAAATTGCAACTTATAAACAGAATTGAGGTTATTTTGTCTTTTTTCGGTAAATTTATAACAATATATGGTCTGAAAATGAATGCAAAGAAAACATGTATAATACCAGAAGGGGAATAAATTCTGTATATGACACAAAAGCTAGAGGATATTTCTATAAAGAAAGAGCTCAGATATTGAGCATCGAAAGAATAGGGAATCAAATAGTCATCGGTGTTCAAATAGCCATGGTAGTTAAAAAAAATGAAATTGGAGGTACTTGAATCTTCAAGCATGGATTGACTGTTACAATTACTCTATTTTTACCTCGTTATTATGTAAGGCTTCAGCTTTCCCTAGATTAGTAAACATTACAGTTAAACTCTTTTGCCAAAAAGAAAGATCTAACATGATGTTCAGAACATAAAGGAAATTATAAATTCAAAAATAACCTCTTAGACGCTTCAAAATCATTAAATACTTATTCTATGCTTAGAACTAAGGAATTACCGTCCTCCTTACCCTCCAAAGAGTAGTTTGTGGTTTGGGAAGAAAGATTCCTGAACAATGAATGATTTTTATCACGACGTTAAATTTTACCAACGCTCAGCGTAACATGAGCCTGCCTTGTGGGACTGTAAATACCCACCATTACTAGAAGTTAATGTTCTATTTGTTATCTAATTATATTTATCTAAATAAACTTCTTTCTTGTATTTTTAGGATCCCCCATTAACTGTACCATCGCTGGAGAAGAAGGAAAATAATTAAAGGAAGTATTGTCATAAGGCTACGGTGAGAATATTTATTTATATTAAGTTTATGTCATACTTAAACTCTTTATTTCTATTTATTTAGTATTATCTGCAGAATCTATCGCTCATGGATTCCATAAATAATTATCTAAATTGGATTGAAAATTTTCCAAATTCAACCGAATCCGTCTAGCTAATGCTATTTAAAAAATATAGCTTGAGATGTAAAAAAGATCGAAATGCAGGGGGTCGTAAAAGCATGCAGGAAAAGATGTCACAAAAAGTTTGGTTACATAGAAAGACGATATATCTGCTTATAAAGATAATTATAATGCTTCTTGTTGGCTAACAAAGATCACTATAGACTGTAGTAGCCCGTGCTCGCTGATTCGATATAAATTTCAAAATAGTGATGAATAATTAACATAATAACTTACAAGCATATACCCTTTTTTTAAATATACGCTCAACGAAATTTAGCCAATACTTTAACTTATAACTTCTTTTTTTAACTTTATTTTTCAACTTTTAACTCTTATAACATCCACTTTGGATAGTGTTACATTTAATTATTTGTTCTAAAGTACTGCTGAAGAAAATCAGAGAAAGTATTTAAAACCTTATAATCACCTTATACCTCTCATGTCTTTATCTCATGAATAATTAAAATACGAGTATCTACTACAATCCCATTCTCTAAAGAAGTTTTATTTTTTTAAATATGCATTTTTTCACTTAAAAAAACGCTTTTCAAAAAAGTTTAAGATAAATGCAAATTAAAAATATATCAGCAAAAGAAAAGTCCAGGCTATACGTGGTAAAAAAAGAAAGTATTAATAGTTTCTAGGGGTAAACGATTTATGACTTTTAAAATACCCCTCTAAAATAGTAATTTTTATTATAAATATTTTTACTATTGTTCCATATTTTTAGGTAAGAAGGATATTACCTTCATAAAATTGTAAAAATTAAAAAGAACTGTGCAACACCAAGAAATTGCTCAATATCGATTAAAACTTTTATTTCTTACATTTATTATGAAAAGAAACATTTTGTGTCTTATCTCCCCAACATTTCCAACAAAAAAAAAATGAAGAACCAGTAGTATATATATGTATTATATCTAGTACCGGGTGGAAACTTGTAACTTACACATTTTGAAAAAATAGGAATTAGCCTGCCATTCCTTAATTATACATTTAACAAAAATCTTCATTTATCATTTTCTGATACATAGCCAATGTCAAATTTATTTATTGGCCTCACAGATGGTGACAAGCCTCATGCCAAAAGAGTTGCATGTAAAGCGAATGAACTTTGGGTTAATGGCAGCCCATTCCTCATCGACGGAAGCCTTCATAGCTTTAGTGTTCGGGTGGTAGATGATACAGGCCCTCCTGTTAATGTGCAGCCTGAGAGAAATGTCGAGAGGATTAACATCCGGGCAACATTATATTGTCCCCGAAAGCGATGTTGTTAGCTTAGAAGATCTGAGTAATTTTCATAGATTGAGCGGGATCCCCACCTTGCTTAGAGACCACATTACCATCGGGAGAAATTAGCCTGGACTCAGGGGAGTAAGTTGGCCTTGAAAACGTGAGCCTGTAACCTCGTGGGAACCAGATCAGAGGCACCACAATGTAGTTGAGGGCAAAAATGTTTTTTTTTTTTTTTTTTTTACAGAGACCTCCTTCCTCTCTATAGTCTCGTTGTGTTCTAACTTCTTTTAACATTGTAGATGGTCTTAGCAGCCATTCCCGATAGGCTGGCTATATATGTTGAAGTGTGATCCCAACGGAGAAGAGTTGATTCCCTAAGCCATGAATCTTGCTGAGATGACATTTATCGTTCAATTAAAACAAATCGAAAAAGCAGCAGGTACTTGAGATACATGGCCACCTATACAATTACAGGCAGTTCTAATTTCATCGCAATGAGCTTGTCAAATCAATATATAACCAGTGTTTAAGTTTCAAGTTCCCACCCGGTATGCATACATACAATAATGAAAAAATTCCTTCCGCCCTAAGTTGCCCTTAGTGCTCTAAGAATAAAAAAACTTATTCCTTCGAACAAGATATCACCTGAACGAAAAAATTCATATTGGTCCAGTTGAACTAACCCAAAAAAAATAAAAACTTTAGACTCCATATGGGCTGATGTGGGGCACTCTTGGAATTCAGTTTTACCATTGGTTCTTCCTTTATTGGACATACAATAAGCCCTAAATGATAATAACAGTTTACACAGAAGAACTCTACTAATCTTAACTACTCACCAAATAATCTTTGAAATTTAAAACTTTGTAATGATGTATGAAATTATTCTTATTCCACCCTATCTTGAACATTCAAACGTCATCTGTAAGCAAGTAGCACTATAGTTACCTATGTCAGTAGATATGTTGTTTCTTCAAGTTACCATATTTTTTGTGAAATCATCTCATGCGTGGTTTTTACCCTCACCTGTCTTTCGACCTTTTTTTACATCTCAGATTATACTTTCTAACTAAATGTATTTGTTAGACGTGTTTTGTTGAATTCGTGTAATATCAATTCAATTTAAACCATATATATATATATGGGAGGCAAAACTCTGCCCATGCTTTTCATAGCTTGGATTTTTACATTTTTTGCATCTCTATTGTGAGTTGTAAAAAATATGACCTCAAACGAGCATGATACTTTAAGTAATAGCAACTTGAAAATATTTTTTTTAATTTCCAAAGCTGTTATCATTGTTATTTATTTTTTGGGAAGGCCATAAGGTGCGTGTATTCACAAATGACGGAGAGGAACACTAATGATTTGTTAGGTGAGTTATAAGTGTAAACCCTTGTTGGACTCGAATTATAATTAAGGATCAACATCGGAGTAATTCTTGTCTATGTCTTTATTTGATACTGACTGGGATTTATATTTATTTCCTCCCTTAGCCTCTCGTAGCTGCTTGCAGCTAATAAAATAAAACGTCATGGCAGCTAATCTCATCTCCTTCAAAACATTTTTGTTCTTACATAGTGGTAGGTCATATTTATTACAACTCCAACTCTGACACTAATCCTTTACTCATTTTAAATATTGTAAATAGATATTATGTTAAAAATATTTTAAAAAAATATTAAGATACCACAAAAGTTACTTGTGTCGATTGTAAGATCTGTTATGATAAAAAATTGTTTAAAAAAATTATTCAACAATCTCATACATCAATTTTGAAGCAACTGTAATTTCAATAGTAAAACTTAAATATATAAAGTTTTTAGTCCATAAACTTACTTCATTGAATCGAAAATTTGTATATATTTCAAAATCATATTTTGATATATTAATTCAGTGTGTTATGACACTCTATTAGGACGGTATTAACGATTTGTTATAATTTTTTATAAGATCATAACTTGTTCATATGTATGTTTACCTCAGGTATGTTTTTGAAGATTTCGAGGGGAAGGCACCAAAAGCTAAACTATTATTACCAACAGCAATTTTTAAATATTGTACCAAAAATATGATAATACGAATAATAACCAAGCAAAAATATGAAGTGCCACGAAACTTCTTACATTCAAATTATATTTTGGGGTGAAGGAGAAACAGATAAAATGATTTTGCACTTTTTGTGAATTTATTTTGGGTGACAAAATTTAGTCAGAATAGATATTTATATAAAATCAAATACTTCTAAGAGAGTCAGGTTGATTTGGATTTTTAAGTCTTCTGACTCAACTTGGACTCCAAGGCTAGTATCTTGTAGAGTACAGAATAGCATTAAAACTATGGACCCCATACTATAGTTATTGACTTGAAATGAGCTTGAATGGTATCTGAAGACTTGATGAAAATATTCAATTACTTGTGCATTACTTGATATTCGAGGTGGAATTACCGTATAAGGATATTTTCTCTACTCTGATAATGTTTTCTCTTAATCCTCATGAGTAGAACCGACAATCTAAAATCTTTGGAGGCGATGCATTAAAGATATCTGTAGAAAGGATTAGACACGTACTAGAATTTATATTTTTGAATAAGGACTTTGAAGACGACCTATCGGATAACAATTCCTGCCGTTCTACATATTGGTCTTTAAAAAGAGGCAAACTAAAAAAAAATATAGTTTCATCAATCTTTGTACCCGAAACACACTCCTTAATCTTGCGAATTTGGAAATACAAATTGAGTATCTTCTGAACTAAGACACAGTAAGTAATTGGAGGAGTGAAACCGCGTTTATTTGTTCATGTGATTATCCACACGCGGCTTCACTCCTCCAATCAACTCAGCGTTTGTCAGATAGCCAATCTAGGTTTTTTTTAGAGCAAAAGTTTACTTTTTATCCTTATCAAAATCATAAGAAGCTTCCAGTGTCAAAGTTTGTATATAGTGTGAGGTCAAATAAATTTAAAGTTGTTTATGCAATTCATAACGCGTATTTGAAAGCATAAGCTGGGGGAGGAGGATTATAATATGGAACCAAAAGAGACGATTTAGAAAATTGTGTTTTTGGTTTCTTTTAATGTATCTACTCCAGTAATTTAAAATTTTTTGAATGTTGCTCTCTTCATTGTAATTAAGGTGAGAGAATGAATAATATATATATACTGGACCTTGTTTTTAAGAGCTATTTATGTAGTAAAATTATATCATAATTTTTAAATTGATTGAATTAATAGCTAAGAAAGCGTTTAATCTCATAGTTAAAAGCTCTGTTACTTCTGTTAATATGAAAAAAGAAAAAAAAATGCATTAACAAAATGCACAAAAAATAAAAATCATTAAATAGAATTAAGGAATAAATTGTCATATGGATCTCAAATTTATTATATGTGTCTGACCTTTAAAGTTATTCTATATAATATTGTAATTATATCCATAATATTAATTTAGCAAGTAAATATGCATTTTATTTCTGAATTCAGGGGAAATATTAATTTTTTTGAACTAAATTCTTTTTCAGTAAAGAACAATTTTTTTAAATCATTAGGAAAATACGTCTAACTTGATTATCCAACTCAAGGGATGCCCTCCATGCTCCACCATGGACGACGGGATAAAAAGTTATCCCACAAGATCTACCAGACTTAATGAGAGAGTAAAGTGGACTCCTTCACTCGGAAGGAGATACTAGGATTAAAACAATAAAGAGATTCATTCAGTGGAGAATATTAATCTTTAATATATTCCTAATTAATAATTATTTAATTCGAAAGTGTGCAAAGCACGGTATTATGGCATAATATCAATAATTATTATTTATTATAGGGGATGACGTCATTATCATGACATCAAAATCACAAACAATATTAAGATAATGTATTATTTTGCAGATTTAGACAAAAAAAATCAATCAATCAAAAAATACCAAATTGAACCAAAACCTAGAAGATGCATACATTTAAAATGTGTCTTTTTTTAATAAAGCATAAAATATTTTTCTCTAATATAGGTTATGATATGCCTTATCACTATGAATGAGAAATAAGTTATAACGGTCTAAAGAAGAGTATCATTTCTTATCATTTTCAGCTTAAAAAGGGAAATATTTCGATTTCAAAACAAGATGCGGAATCAAGAAAAAACCTTTCACTTGATTTTAGGTTTTTTTTAATGCATATTATTCACACAATTTCTATCACTAATTCTATATCCCAGATTAAACGAATCATAAGTAGAGAAGAAGGGAGATTAATAATGAGCAGTAACATTACTAAAATAATGAAATGTACCCTTCATTCTTGAACGTAACCACATCAATCATGTGGATACATGTAATGTATTTCAAAGAAACTTTGCATATTATAATACTCAAATTCAACAACTATAACTGTCAAAATGAAGAGGTCCTGTGATTTGAAATGGTTCTTGTTCTAGAGAAACAAAATTCAAGTTAGTTTCTTTGTTCTTCCTAAATATCATATAACATTTTCAATCCAACAAAAAGACACATTTTAAATTACTGAACTACTTCATTTGAACAAAGGTGAGCTGTTAAGGTTTGATCATAATAATATTCAAAAAAAAATTAACTAAATTATCTAATAGATATATGCAGTGATTCTAATCGGTTACATTTTTTAGCTAGTCTGGTTTTTTTTAGTTATCCACCTGAAGAGTGAATTTTCTTTTCCTAAGTTGCTGTATTTGTTATTTAATTCCGAAGCAGTAAACTTCCTTTTCTACTACATAAATGCTATCATTGATGTACAGGCGTGCGAGCAATCAGGAAAAAATTTCCTATCCGAAAATCACTGAAATATAGCAATATAACGATCGGGGCCATTTTCGATCAGCAATCCTGTGAAATTAATTGCAACCAAATTCAATTATACCACTTCTTTAAACCTATAAATATATACTTTTTTAACTTAAATTATCGAATGATAAAATATATGCAGAAAAAAACAAAAATATAGTGTCCCGGCGAATAATAAAATATCTACATAAATTAATTGTCTTATACCTCTTTATTTGATATCAACAGGTAATCTTCTCAAGGTGTTGTCTCTCAGCCTCTTTCTAGTATTCCTCAGGAACTGTTTAGCATTGTAGAACAAACACTCGCTGCTGCACTACTGGGAAGTACGACATTGTATTTTTGAAATACCTTTTTGGCCCACCGGTAGGCCAAGATAATTTCCAGACCTTCAAAGTCATCCCTTAAGTATCTTTCTACTTCCTACTTGGCCGTATCCATCTTTTTGGGACGCATGGTGAAGAAATTACTCTTCAGTATTTTTGTGACAAAAATTGTTATTTATATATTTCGGCCAAAATCAGTTCCCACGACATATATAAGGATGAAAAACAAGTCTGAGACCAAGACCGAGTGTATTAAACTCAATACCAAGATCAAGATTTTGATTTGTCAAGACCGAAGCGAGACCAAAACCGTAAAAAACAGCCTCATGACATAGACCGGTCTCGAGAACCACTGCACTATTAAATTATATGTAATTTTGTATAAATTGATGGGATTGCAATTTTTTTGCTATTTCTGTTGCGATATAGCTATATAAAGATAAGTTCCAATTGATATACTGTAATCAGCGATATAATATAACCATATCGAAATTGATTCCCGATCAGGAAAAACTCCAATCAACAAGCCTGTTGATATATACGTAACCGGATTGAACATATCTATATGATAATATAAATATGGGATATTTACTTTGTAGATTTGTTGCAAAATTATAGTTGCTAGCCTTGTTGCACTTATAGTGAAATTGAGGATTGACATTGCAGTATTTCTTGCCTATGTCCTTGTTTATTTTTGTTTTCCCCTCCCCTTGTACCAACTGCTTGTAGCTGATCCTATGAAACGTCATGACAACTAAGCTGCTCTCCTCAAAATCTTTTTAAATTGTCAGGGTTACCATTTTGATTTTTTTAGCATGCCCAAAATATTACTTACTGGTAATGAAAGTTAATAATATTGTAGAGAAAAACGCCTGCAAGGAGAAGCGGGGGGAATACATATGGTATCATTGTTTAAAATACTGATGTGATTATCATGTGCCTGCTTTATTATGATTTTTGAGGGTATAACGAAAGTATTTATTAGCAAAATGTTTAATGAAGATTTACTACGTATAATAGACTTAGACGTTTTTTATCCGTTACAGTAGATTTTATAACGTCACACTCCATGAAATTTTAATTCATTATGAACCTTATTCTCAGAATAATAGCTAATCAAACGACAAAGAAGAGTATTTCGAAATATATTTGAAGTTCCAAGTTTAAAAAAGAAGGCTTTAATTAAATATAATCTACCGAATAAAAAAATATACCGTCATACATTTATGTTAAATATACAAAATTAAACAATTGGAATCATATAACTAATAACAATAAATTATATATACAGAATATTGAAATAATAGATTGATCCAAATAATATTTTCTTGTTCGGACACCGGCATCCAGTTAAATATGTCATAACTTTAGGTTGCAAAACACAAGTGAGATGTGGAGTTTAATCAAAAAGATAATCACCCCTCTTCTTCATGTGGAAGTTGCTATATACAATTGTGCACAGGATAGATATATCTCTACCGATGAGACCTAACTAATTATTAATAATAAAGTGAATGTCAAAATCATAAAATTAGACAATAAATATACTAATAAAAAAACGTTAGAAATAAATCCATCTTAAAGATTTAAAGCAAAAGCTAATTATGTAGTAATGTCCAGCGATATTACTCCTTATTAAGAGCATCAAAAAAAGGTATTTTCCCCGTTATTTATGCTTATATAACAACATACTATTATCATGATGAATATACATAATTGCTAATTATAATGCTACACCCAATGTAACTACCCCCGTTGTTTTGACCATTTCAGCAGTTGTTTTTGCCTTTTAGGAGTTTTCTGAACACCATTTCTTGGAGAATATCAACTACAGCTAAGCCTTAAGTGATAAAAAAAAGTAATATTTATTGACTCTGTAATATTGGAAAATCTAATGATCCTACCCAAGTCTTTAAGTGAAGAAACTAATGTCAGACAAACTAGCTGCAAACCATCCAAAGCTACTACCCCCGTTGTTGACACCATTTAAGCAGTTGTTTTTGCCATTTAATGAGTTGTGTATCATAATTATTGATATGTTTTGCAAAAATAGAATCATATTTTAGGGGTTAGATTTAAAAAAAAATTGAATACTTACTGTTAGATAGTACAAAATTCAGAGGTCCATTTCGTAATTTGGTGTGGATGACTCTAAACATGCTGAAAATTATCTTAATTTCACAATTTACAATGGGTGTATTTCTATAAATGACATCAGTGCCAACATCCTTCGTTAATTTAATGATGGTTTCTCGGGAAAGGATAGGTTTACCTGTGTATTTCTCCATAAATTTTTTGAACGTAGATGATTAGCAATGGATAAGGTTATATTACATGTAATAAGCATCTTTGTGAGATCAGAGTTAAAGTTTGACTTGATCTATTCATCATTAACTTGATTTTTTAGATGAATATCCATGCTCTTGATATGAGATGAGGATAATGAGTGGCCTGTAATTCTAGACAGGGGACTAAAGACAAATCCGACAAACCATCTGTTTCTCATCCGGTAAGTATTTTCCAAATTCCTGGGCCTCCATTTTCAGAAATCCAGACAGAAGGCGACGTTATTTTAGGCATTTAATTCAGTTCTCTATCGACTATCACTTTCTAATATTATATAATATTGAATAATAAAGGCGGGAATGATAACGTTCTTGATTGATAGAAGAAGATTTATATTATTTAATCAATGATGCCATAAGTATTTCTTCTCTTCTCCTCGCACGCTTTTCTATTCTTACAAAAATTATCACTCTTACTGGTAATACGTGTAAAGTATACACACAAGAAAGATTTGGTAATCTGATTTGTAGAAAAATATACAAAGTTTATGGCAAATCTATGGCTGAAAGCTTTACAATGGGGAGATAACATGGAGTTCGGCCGATATAAACAAAATAATAGTCTTTTACTATTCAAAATAATGTAAATATAATGTTTCTATGAAGATTGATCCTGGTTTTGTCTGTTCTAATTATTTAAAAAAAAACAATTTCATTATAAGGTTTTTCATATCCTCTGAAGATATTGTGAATGATAACATACCAAAGCCCTCTGAAAAATCTTAGGAAATAAGTTCCCCAATAATTGAAAAACAAATTATACCGTATAATAATGGATATAAAAAGAAATTAAAATAGCCTTGAATCTCAAGCTTATCTTTCAATCTTTACAAACAGTTTGCATCAAAACTAGCTTCAATATTTGAGACAACCTATTTCAAAATTAAGTGCTATACCAAGATCTGTTTGTCAATGAGTATTAAACCTAATTCAAGAAAAAGGCAAGTACAAGCTTGATATTAATAATTACCGACGCATAACTTGTATGATGTATATAGCTCCTTTAGAAGCTTACCTTAGTTAGATGTAATTCTACAAGTTCAGTAAATAAGACAAACGATGTCTATCGTTGCACTAACCAGTGGATATTATAATGCATTCAATGTAATCTGAAGATTACCCTCATATAAACAATTAACAAAGTATTCATACAGTTTTGTTACAGTGCTGCCTGAAGGTGAGTTCACTAAATTGCTTATGTATGCTAAATTTATCCCTTTTTTTTTATTATTATTATCCTTCAGTTCATCATTTCTGCAATAAATCCTTTTATTTTTGAAGACCACTTCACAAAACCTCTCTTTTTTCAATTATTTCATGTATTTTATGATGATTTATTCTCCTTCAAGCAAAAAAAAAAAAATGAAAAACATATGGAAATTAGAAAAAAAGGGAAGGTACATGTGAAATTAGAATGATTTCAACGGCTTAATTTTAGAGTCAGTGTGATTTACTGACAAATTCAAATCATTTCATTATATCTCAATTAAATACAATTACCTTTACGTAATATATAAAACATAGGAGAGAAACAAAAACATTACGAATTTCCCTACTAGATTGAAATTGAATTGTGATTCTTGGCTTTGGAATTAAGGGAATCTTTTTGTCGCTATTTGTTACGTTGGCCCAGCATTATTTACAAAAAGAGTGTGATCACATTTTCAGGAAAATTATGGAGCAGGGATTAAATTAACTATACCACCAAACAACTTTATATTTTTTAATCTATCTTATGTATCCATGAAATATGTTCTTTTGTCAAAGCGAGTCGTCTTTTTGTCTCCCTGGCTGAATTTTCCTATTTCTAAGAAAATAGTTTTTGGATGAGCTTTGACTGGATCTCTTCATCTTCATATATATGTTAAGGTGAAAGAAATTTAATTCGTGGAATATGTTTCTGTAGTGGCCACGGATTTACTCATTAAGAATGTAAATAGTTTACATAGTTTTGTTCGTGGATTAGATTGTACAAAATTCAATATATTCTTTATTAAGAAATAATTACATTCTAACTCCTTAGAAGATGTACTACCTGGCGAATAACCATAACGTTCCATATTATAATTATGTCTAGAGTGTTAAATACTCGAAGTCGGAATTTGTAACACACTTTGAAATTGAATTTTAGCTCTGGAATATATACATATAAATTAGAAAAGAGACGTACCTATGTAGTAGCAGTACCTTACAATATGAGAGTCTGGACATTCTACAGCTGAAACGTCAGTTGACTCAATAAATATATCTATAAAACACTAGTTTAAAAGAATGGTAGTCATTGCTTATTAATAAGAATAATTTTGTTATGTGAAAATGCCTGCTTATGCTTCTTTTCGATGCTGGAATAAGCATTTTCCAGACATAGATACATTGTTTTTTTGTTTTCCAAAAGATTTGCACCAAAATAATGCTTGATTACGTGTTTCGAGGAAGAAGAATTACAAACCGAAAGGCTAGTATGTTTTATGCTCTCCACACTTTTAAGAGGAAGATATTTATCATTTAATAAATTGAAAACGTAGGCATTTAAGACTTGCTTCAATATTCAGCATATTTTCTTATGCTAAAGAAGCAAAACAAATAAAATCCCCTGAAGTTACATGATCAATCGCTATTTAGCTCCGATAAAGCCTATGTATTTACTTACAATTTTTCTCAAGTCAGAAAAAATGGGGATTCTTCATTTGTAAATAACACAGAACTGGGACGTTGTATAATCCTTGATAATTCCAATGCCACTTCAGCAGATACTATATTGAAGTCCTGTGATCTTATAAAATGTGAATTGTTTACATAAATTTAATTTGTATGTAAGTTTTACTAACACTTAATTTGTATGTAAGTTTTACTAACACTTAATTTGTATGTAAGTTTTACTAACGCTTAATTTGTATGTAAGTTTTACTAACACTTAATTTGTATGTATGTTTTACTACCACTTAATTTTATTTTTAATAGTTGAACGAGTTTCCAAAATGACAGCTACTCAAACTATTGAATTCAAGTCTTATATACGAGAGTCTTCCACACAAACGGCTGTTCATTCTTAAGATAAAATTGACTCAATTTGTTTTTTGGTCATAGTTATTACAAATATGAACGAGTTAATACATCGTATATGTAATAATGATCAGCTACGTTATCTGCGCAACAATACAAAAAAAGTGACACTGGTATCCTTGTACCATAAAAAAGCGCTGCAGCTGCGAATTGCTAGTGAAACCACAGGATATGAGATGTTTTAGACTTCAATTGTGGTACTTTAGAGGGCATAATTACTTTGTTGAAGGTAGTTTTAAATTTAATGTATAATATATTTTGTTTAGAGTCTTTTTATATTTTATGGGGAAAGTTCAAAATTTCCCTCCTAATGAACGTCATTATTCTTTATCATTCGATGAAATGGCCATAAAGTCTGGCTTTGTATTCGATGGACAATCAATAAAAGGATATTCATTCATTGATAAAAATGATGTCATCACAACTCATCCTTTGTGCTTCATGTTGAAATGTATTCAAACTAGTTGGAAAATAGTCGTAGCATTCCATTCTACTGGAAATTCATTCAACCCGAACAAAGTTAATTCCATAATCAAGAAAACTATCACTTCAGCTTTAACCATTGGTCTGAAAGTTGGATCGATAACCAGTGATATGTATCGATCAAATCAGGTGATATAGAGGGAACTCGTAATAGTGCAAGAAAGACCATAACTTTTCCTAGTCTTCTCTCTTTCATTGAACAAACATGTGACATCGCGGATATCCCACATTTGATCAAGAGCCTAAGAAAGCACTTAATTAGAGGACAAGCAATAATAATAACAGCACATTTTGTAAAGAAATATAGACTTTCCTTTGTCACTATGGACATGGAAGCTTTTCAATCTTTAATTTCATATCAAGGTCAAGTGTTATATGAACTTCATCCAATATTGTCAAAGAAGTCTATTAACCATGGATAATTTTAAAGAATGAAAGTGAACCTTGACTCTCCCCTTCTCAGGCGACAAGCGGCAGCAGCAATTCGAGTGGTCGTTTCCACTAGATCATTTGATTATAAACATCTTACAACTTTATGGATTTGAGATCAAGTAGGGCTACGGTTTTTTGCTCTTATAGAGTTATTGAGTAAAGTAGCGGCTACATAATAAGAAATCAAATTTATAAATCGAAAAAAACAACTTATGTTGGAATGTTATCCAAGATGATGTACTTAAAATCTTTTTTTCTTTGGATGCGCTTCTATCCATTATAGTTAATAATGTGTAAGTTCTGAAAAAGATCTTAGAAGGAATAAAGGAAATCCATAGTCTCTTTATATTTTGACATTAAACGCATACTGAGACCAACAGACCCCCTGGAACTAGTGACTTATCAAACTACATATCTGGGAAAGATACTGAGAGCTATCAGCTTGATGATTGCGTATTCCTCACTGACCTTGAGGATATATCTCAACAGCCTCCTAAAAACGTGGAAGTTAATTATAACCCAAAAATTTGTTTTTGGTTGCTTGTACTCGAATATCTCGAAAAATTGTCTTTAACTCACTTCAGAGGATATTGCATTCGCACAACTAACAAGTCTTAAAGTTCCAAAGTTTAAAGTATTATACTAAGGACTTTTAATAAAAGTTATTCTTTAAATACTTTCTAAAGAAAATATTTTTTGGAAAACTCTTTAATTCTTCAATTTCATTGTTTCAAAAAGCTAGCTAAATATTTGAAAGATACAATCCAAGAATATGTGAGATGAACAATTCTATTAATGAGATATCTTCGTCAATCCTCACAAATCTTTCCAATGAATTTATTACTTCTTGTTACCTTGAAGCATTTGGTAAAATTGAAAAAAAAAAATGTAATTATAAGTTACACTTTTATTGCAGAGATAAAAATATATAATTCGAAGGTGCCACAAATGTCGGAGTGGCAAGTGATACGAGCAAAAGCTTAAAAAAAAGAAGCCAATTCATTTTTAATTTGCAACTCCTCTGTTTATTTGTATACTATTTCTTATGACTATATTTAATTTTGCAAATAATTAAGTATTTGATTCAGTTTTACTTTATACATTTATATAAGAGTAAGGGTTTACATTATTAGTTCATATTTGTCTCTTTAGATGGCGCACATGATGACCATACTCTCTTTTTCTGATGCACTGTGTTGTAGTATTCCTTTATTTATTTATTGAGTATGTTCGAACCTTACAATAAGTCATTGAAAAGTTCCAAATTATTTCTGGAACAGACAATATGGAGTATTTCCATATTGTCGAAAAAATCAAAACAATAGAGGATCTGAAAAGAGTGATGGAGTGGAAATAAATTATTCTACTATATCCTGTGAAGATAACTTACAAACTGATTTAAGAGTTGTAACCTACAACAAGAGTCAGTCTCATTTCAAAGAATAAGCTAAATTCAATAAAGAAAATGGCGACCATCCATCTGCTTTTGACACCCTTATGGGAGTTTCGAAATATGCATATTCCAAGTCATATTTGACAAGGTCAAATTATAAATTTATGTAAAATCAGCTAAGCATTTGTCTCTCTTGGTAATCTACTTTAATATAATTTTTTTTTCTATTTCTTCAACCTTTTCTTTTAATAGTGGGCAATGGTATTAACCCTCTACTCAATCTCAATTCTAAATCAAGAGCTCACCATCTGATTATTTTATACCCATACGATTTGAATGTGTTTTTTTAAGATTCAGGGAGCAAATTATTTATTTAATCTCTGCAACAATGAAAAATCTTAAGCAAATTGCAAAAAAAAAACCTCTATTGAAGGTCTATTCAAAAGATTTTTCACGTGCTTTAAATATGAGAAAATTACTAAACTCCTTGGACGTATCATCTCATCTCAAGGCTCTAACTGAGTTGTGAAAAACAACAAAGAAATCATAGATTTGGTTATTTAAGTATTTAACACTCCCGACAGAATTCTAATATGGAACATATGGTTATTTCCCCCGTAGTTCATCTTTCTAAGGTTTACTCCGTAGTCAGAGCAGGAAATTGATAAACTCAAGTCAACTCAACTTCAGTTTATATAGGGTAATAAAAATAGTTATCGGTCAAAGGAATACCTCTTTACACCTTTATCGGATTGCGGAGTTGGTGTCCTCGAATATTGAAGCGGCCTGGAAAACGTTAAACTTGAGTTAGATACAAAGAATGAGTCTGAGCAATGACTTTTAGCCATCAAAATTAAAGCAAGGTATTCCAAGATTCACTGCACCCAAATTTAACAAAATACTGTTTATAGGACTACCAGAAGTGTTTAAGATCACTGTTAAGTGCAGGAAGTTTTGGAGGGAGATGACTCGTTCATGGAACTCTTTAATCTCCTTCTCTTGGCTTCGGATGAAGCGCTGAACTATACTCACAGGTTTCATAGAAAGGAGGTCTTATTTTACAACTTTGGGCTTATTTCTGTAGGACACATGCATAAAAACTCCATGAAGAGATGCTCCAAGAAGTTTCTACAAGCTAACATAATTATTCAGGTTAAAAAAAAAATTTAATCATTGCTTCCTTTTTCCTCCAACTTCCTTTTATAATACTTTGGATACTCTTCCGTTAAAGCGAGTTTTTATAAGGCTCAATGGAAGCATTATAAAGTAAGCTCTGCCAAAACTAGTCAAGTGGAGGCTCCAACGTCTTGGATCCCTTGATAAAAAAAATGTTGTCAAGGTCTCGAACAAACTCTTGGAGAACCTCTTCACAAATCCAAAGGAGAAATGGTTGTACTACAGGATGGGGACCTCTTCATTATTCACCAATAAATCTTTGAAAGAGATGAAAAACTGCTCCTTTTGTGGCTTGGAGGAGGAAACCAGATTTCATTTATTTTATGAAGGTCCAAAAGTAAGCCACTTGGTATGCATGAATGTGGAGCTCTTATAGGCTTTTTTTCAAACATTGTTCTGTAAGACTGAATGATTGGTAAAGTCATCTACTTCTAATAAGACAAAATCGAACTAACAATTGCAAAATTCATACTTATTCTCTAATCCGCATGTTAAAATAAGACCATGATTCTTATATGCATCGACAAGTTTTCCAGAAAATAACTTCACCTTTTGTAGAAGCTTGGGGAAAAGTGAACCCCTTTTTTGTCAACAGATATACTCAATGTTCAACTGAGGGTCAAAGATTTTACCTAGTTTTTATGTATAAACTACAACTTTTTAAGTTATCACTATACATATGTTGTATTGTTTCTTAAAGAAGCGATGTTCAGTGGTGTGTTTTTAAGCTTTTTTTTTTTTTTTATAAGTTTAAAAGTATGTGCTTGTTGAAATAAGTTATTGTTGATGTAAAAAAACGCTAAGTCAATAAATAGAAATGTTTTTCCAGATAAAATAAATTAATTATAAGGACCACTGAAGTTTATGAAGAATAAAATAATAGTGAAATTGATAATATTTTCTAATTCAGAAATGCTGGGAAATTTGAATAAAATATTAAAACATCGATATTCTATTCCGTTGCACAAAAGATCAGAGACCTCCGATTAACATAGTATTAAGACTTTTATCAACTGCATCAAAATATATTATTAATATATATTGTTTTTTGTCTTTTCCTAAATTTAGGACCTATAATGTAATTATTTCTTAATAAAAAATATATTTACTTTCATAAAATCTAATCCACAAACAAATTGATGCAAACTCTTGATATTGTTCGTTTGAGGAATTTCCTTGTACCCTACAAAAACATATTCGAAAGGTTAAACTTCTTTTACGTTAATATATATATGAAGATGAAGAGATCCGGTCGAAACTCATCCAGAAACTCTTACCCAAGAAATAGGAAAATTCAATTAAGGAGACAAAAAGATGGATTCTCTTTGGCAAAGGAACATACTTCTTGGATACATGAGATACATTGAGAAGCATGAAGTCGTTTGGTCTAATAATTAATTGAATAACTACCCATTGTTATAATCTGATGAAATCAAAAGAGTTATTTTAGGCACTTAGAAATACTAAAAAGAATTATTTATGTCATCCTATATATTTCCTGAAAATGTGTTCAATCTCATTGTATATAGTGCTCCCTGTATGGATGTAACAAAAAGCCACGAAAATATTCGCTTAATTCCCAGGCGAAGAATCAAAATTCACTTTCAAACTAATATAGTAATAATTAATGTTTATATTTCTATTCTATGTTTATTGTATGACGTAATAGTAATGGTATTTAACTGGCTTATATTCATATGATTCAAATTTGTCAGTAAATCACACCGACTCCAACATTAAGCCTTTAAAATCGTTCTAATTTCACAAAAAGCTTATCTTTTTTCTAATTTTCATACATTTTTGATTTTTGTAAACTTGAAGCAGAATAAATTAAAGAAAATACTTGAAATGATTGAAAAAAGAGTGGGTTTGTCGAAAGTCCTCAAAAATAGAAGAATATATTCCAGTAAAGATGGACTGAAGGATAATAATAATAATAAAAAGGGATAAATTATGTATGTGTAAGTAATTCAGTGAACCAACCTTGTCCTAAAGAATATATGAATGTAGAAGTGAGTTTGCTTACACATCAGAAACAGCAAAAAAATACCACAAACATAAATAATTATATGTGACGTCAATTTTTTACCCTCTTCTAAATTGAAAGCAGGCATACATTAAGTTCAGATTCGTCTTCGGAATGTATTTCATAGAAAGGAAAGAAGTATGTTACGCATGCTTTTGAATAAAAATCGAATAATAGCCCCTAATTTTTTTAGACTTTTCGGAGCTAAGGCAGATTTGGTTCCTGATAACCTTTTCGTCACCCCTGCCCACATCCAACCAGAATGGTACTTTTTAATTGACTATGCTATTTAGCGTTCAATCCCAAACAAACTTGGAGGGGTTATCGCTTTAGCTCTTTCAGTAATAATCCTATTTGTTTTCCCTTTTTTGACTTATAAGAAAGATGAAGTAATACCTGCCACATTTAACCCTATCAAAACCTTCATATTTTGATCTTTCATCAGAGTTTTTTTCTTCTCACCTGGATTGGAGCAAAACTAGTCGAGGGGAACTATACTATACTTTTACTATTGTTTACTTTTTTTATTGATCTGGTATTACCTTGTTCAGATGAACTCGGAAGTAATATTTTATTATTTGGTAGTTATTTGGTTTTTGTATGTAACGCATACATGAGAATAGAAAACACTTGCTACAATTTAAGAGACTTTTCGGTGCTGAGGCAGATTGTTTAACAAAACTAGTACCTTTAATGAAAAAAAAATCGTATAAAAGTTAATTTTTAAACTACAAATGAATACTTAAAATATCATTTTGGTTTATTGTAGGCGATGGCTGGTTTATTTTAAGAGTTTATTAATAATTCAATGTTTACTACATAATGTTTTACAGATCCCCAAAGAGAAGAAAAACCAGCTGTAAATTCCTTAATTGAGAAAAAGAAGAGTGTAATAGATAAATAAATGGGAAAAATCTAACACTCTAATACACAATATATATAAACCAATCAATCCATATTTTGTTGACCAGAAAAAAAAAAAAAAAACAGAACAAACTGGAATCAAAATAAATCAAGGATATTCATTGAATGAGAACCAAAAATAAGTTATACATAATAAAATTGTGGTTTAGATATATACTAGAAAAATAAAGGAGGGTTAATACGAACTGGAATGGATTTCATTTTTTTTGAAGAATCCAGCAAAGAGCATCTTTTATTTATAAAAAATTCAGATATCTCTGAACGTCTATTGTGAGTTTATATGAAAGAGTGAAAACTATTTTTATGAACATCGTTTTTGAGGGCAGTCAATTGATGAAACTACACAAACATCTTTGTATACCAACATTTGGTTTTGTCACTCATTAGAAATAATAACAAATATCAATATAGAAACATTTATACTACAAATAAATGTATTAATACGTTAAAAAATTAATATATTTCAAGGTATTATAACAAACGTATAAGATATATTGAGAAATATTCATCTACATGGACTCAATGGTACCCAAAGTGTTTTAGCTTCTTCTTGACTAATTTGGCTTGCAATTTGTGAACAAATCAACATTAAATTAGCACCAGCGGGAACAATTCCTAAAATTTAAAATAAAAATTTATTTAAAAAATAATATGTAACAGAAAAATTATATATTCTACAATAATACTAAAAAGCGATGTAAATAAATATATTTTAAACTTCTTTTTATTTATTGAGATTACTTATACTAAAAAAAACTTATTGGTAAGCAAATTAATAAACAAAGGAATATATGCATGTACATGAAACAATAAAAGAAAATTGTCTATTACGACGTCAGGAGTAATAAATTTGTATAAATTTTTTTTCTTTGACATAAAAAAAATGATAATTTTATTTGTTTTTTAAACAGTCTAAATATTATCTAATTGAAACTTCAGCTTTCCAATTTTACTTCTAGTCAACACCTGTAAAATGCTACTCCATAACTTTTAAGGATCAAATACTTATTTTGACTTAAATATGTTGGTAAGAACAAATATGAATGCTCAAATTAATTATTGCTACTTATTTGGAAAATTCTATCATATCGGAGAGCAAGGACCTTAAAGTTCTTTTGTTGAGCAGATATGTTGAATCTCAAAGTTACTAAATTTATTATGACATTTTCTTTGACGTGTGTTTCACACTTACCCCCATTTGGGTAATATTCTTATCCCTATAATTGTATGTCTTGAGTTTTACCTGCTAAAATTTCACCCTCTCTTTTAACTTTTTTTGACATTCACAGTCCTGTGCAGAGGTGCATAAAACATGTCCTGTCGATTTGCAATAATATAAGAAACAAAAAATGAACGAGGCTATCCTAATAATTTGAAAAATATTTGGGAGGGGAGTAGTTTAGGTGTCAGGACGTGTTTTTTTAATGATCTGCAAGCAGGCATTAGAGGAATGAAATAAAAACTTATCCTACTCCGTACATATATACTTGAATAATTTCGATGTAGATATTAAATTCTACTCTGAGTCCAAAAAGAAGTCCCGCAAAAACCTTAATTATGACTCTTTGTCTTTGATGGGCATTCACACTAGTAATTAATTTATACTTCGATTTTCCCTTCTCAAGTTTTCAATAATAACCATAATAGCTTCGGAAAATAAATAATCCTGTTCAGACTATAAAGTAGAAAATCTGCTCCCACTTTTTAAGTGATATTTTATGCACTTATGTCCTTCGGGGTCCTAGTTGAGTCTTTTTATCCACTCTCAACCTCAATTGTGTGGGGAGAAGAACAATTTGATGGAATAAACCATATAGTATTTTTCAAGTTGCTAACTGTTAATTACTATTAAAGAGGATAGGTATTAATTATTATATATATTGAATAGACAATCTTATCAATGACTGAGTATAAAAGGACACGAATTATACAAAGATCCTTGATTCATAAAAATCAAATGTAAAAATCAAAATCCTATACAATCCACTTATTTAATTCGTAATACGTATAGTAAGCAGCTTTAAATCATATAAAAGTCAACTCATGAAAATTAATTAAAACAGCTGAAAAGAAAATATACTGAATCTTTGTATTAAGCTTTAAATGTTTAAACCAGTTTAAAAAAATTGAATTCAATTTTATTAGTTCTGCATCGAGTCGTGTTCGTATTAGGAAACACACAAATTTTCGAGTTTTGGTTTTTTTAGAATTAATGTATTTGTCACAGTATAGAATTAAATCTAGTAGAATCGTTGATTCTCCTAGTACAGATCATGGTCGTAATCTGTCGTAGGATAGATTACGATCATGATTTCTACTAGGAGAATCAATAATTCTACTAGTAAAAATGACAATCCTATTCTCCCCTAGGTCAAATTAAAATTTTACTTGCTAAGCTAGTAGTATTGAATATTTGAAGATGTTGTGTGTTTTCGAAAATATGATGCAAAGTCATACCCTCTATGGTACCGTGACCGGTAATTTCATTCCCTGTAAATTCATTCCATGTCTTTCCATCCCTAATAATTTTATTCCCAGTAAATTCATTCCCTGTAAAATTCCTTGCCATACATTTCATTCCCACTTTGAAGAGGGATATTTAGTGTCAAAACCCCTTTCCATTTTATAATACAGTAAATTGTGATATATTCGACCTTTACTTTTCTTTGCGTCATATTTTCGAAAATAAACTTTAGAGGTTGCGACGTACGGAGTAGGATTAGTGCTGTCCTTCTTTCTTTCCATCTCTCTCCGAACTGCTCACAGCGAATCTAAGAAAACTTCATGATAGCTAAGCTGCTCTACTCTAACATTCTTCAAATTGTGGGGGTTAAAACGTTAATTTTCGGTTTCTTTTTTTAACATACCGGCAGGACATAGAATATTCATCATTGTTATGGACTCTATATTATAACTATGGACTTTAAATGAAATCAAAGGAAATCTGAGCACTCGATAAAATTATTCAAGGACTTCTACATGTGAAGAATACCTTGAGGCTCAACTTGGACTTACACCATAAGGACTTTTTCTCACTTCTGTTGAATACTATTCAGCTTTTGACAAGGAATCAAGGAGTTTCTACTGTAACATTAGTTTTCAAGTCGCCTTAATTATTTAGCTTCATAAAATTTGCAAACTACTTTTTCTTTCAGGATCCTATGATTTCGAGTTGAAAGAATGTCCTATGATACAGGCAGAAAATAAATAATGTAATTCGTATTTATTATCCCTTCTAGGATTATGAGATACTATTAGTTCTTGTTTTATTTTTGATAAAGATTGTAATAATAATTGAATTCCTATGAATCAATTTTTTTTTGGTCCAAGATTAGAAGCTACTCCTATTGAATTTACATAAATAATAATTAAAAATATGTATTTTTTAAATACTAGATATTGTATTTATGTATTGCCTTTTTAAATCTCCCATATATTATTTTAGCTTTCTGAGTTAAATTCATCAATATTATTTGTTTTTATTATAAACTTATAAATTGATAGATATAATTTTTTGTAATGTTTGAATTATTGCTTTTTAACTTAAATAAGTTTTACTAATTATGTATGAATTTTGCATAATGATAAATTTGGAGGTTCAGAAGAGGATTTTTTTCTCCATCTTACAAATGAATAATGAATATTTAATCGTGTTTAATGTCTTACTTTCTTGAAATACAAATTTACCTACTTACCACATCCAGGTTGTTACTGAACCTTGTATCATGTGATTACAGTTATATGTTTTACAGTTTGCTGAAGAATTCTGAATATTAGAAGTACTCAGTAAAATAAAAAAGTTATAAATATTTTACCCTCATATATAATTTTTGTAAAGATAATAGGATATTTCTTATTATACAATATATTATATATATTTTGTTTGCTTCAATAAGATAATTATTATTTTATTATGTTGAATTTGTAAATAAAGTATTTTGACTCATTTTTAAAAGTAAATAGTAATCACGTTTGGTTTCATTTTACAAAATTAGATTTCATAAACTAAGAAAATAAATTTTATTGAATATGTATTGTTGATTCAATTTTTTCCGACTCTTTATGTATAAAACCAAATTGATCTAGACTAAAATAAAAAATAGAATTACTTATTTACATCTCAATAAAGATAAAATATTCTTCCATTAAAGCAAAAAAAATATCATGTATTTAGCGATAAACAACAATCAATATTTGGTTAATTATTATTAACAACTTAATACAACATTTTATAATTTATTGAAATGGTCAAGTTGTTTGTATCCCAACAAAAAAAAAAGATGAAAAAAATGTATCTTATAACTAAATTATAACTTAATCTTCAGAATATTAAGAATATATCAGCTTTTTAATAGATTTAGGAATATTTGTTAGTCAATATACTAAAATAACTAAACTTAGTATCTTTTTTCTTCGTTATTCATTGTTAAAGTTGTCTTTCGCATTTTTGCCATAAGAATAAAAATAATCTATTATGGGGTTAATGAATGAAATAACATCTTCATAATTGATGGTCAAATTCAAAGTAAATATTCCATGTATTCGTAAAGTCAATTAAAATAGCTTCCACTATCAGACTAATCAATTTTTCACAAAATATTTTGTTATGCTCCTTACAAAATAATTAAAATATTAAGTTTACTCATTTTTAAATTTATGATTTGAAATAATAATTAAATAATGCAGAAACTAGTTCTACTCATAGAATCTTTCATGTATATTTCTTCATATGCATTAAGGCATATCTTATATCAAATTGAGGCAGTGATGATTTAGTTAAAAAACTTTTATCATACAATGGTAGAGAAAAAAAATTGGTAAGTTGTTGAGAAGGAGTAAGGGACATTTTTTATAATGCAAAGTAGAGAAGGCAATAACATGGGATTGTTCTTAAATAGCAAATTTATCTATTTTCCTGTTATAAAATATGAATATAGCCATATACTTTTATAATGGATTATTTTTCAAGACCAATAAAAAATTCCTTGTATAGATTATGACTTTTATGGATTTGAGGAAAAAATGGCAAGGGAAAAAATGTGGAGGAAAAAAAAGGAAAAGAGACTTACTGGAAAAAATGGTAAAATTGTTTTAAACTGATACTTAAGAGACATCGTATTATGCTCGAAAAGGCAATTCTAATAATATAATATTAACCTGTTCATCTTAATATACTTATATTTATACTTATTGCTTATTCTTCATCTTTATAGAGTACGCTACCGTGTACATAAAGAGGTCGGCGCATCCACTCCCCCCTACGAAGAATCATTATAAGTTAATGAGTAATCAGGTGTGCGCTCCTCCTTATTTGTAAAACATAACAACTGAATAATTATTATGACAAACACATATCAATAAACAAAGTATTTGGAGTAATAGTTTCATTGACAAAGGTGAAAATCCAGTGTGGAATGGGCATGTTAAAAAAAAGGAACAAATAATCGAGATGGTAATCCTGACAATTTGAAGAATGTTTTAGAGGAGAGAAAGAATAATGCTCATGACGTTTATTAGATCATCTACAATCAGTTTTGACAAGAGAGGCAGGAAAAAAGGATATAAAAAATAGCATTGGGTTGAATTTCTCCAATGTCGATTCCCAAGCTCCAACAAGCACTTACAATTATATATCTGCAACAAATTCTCAGAGTTACACTCCGTCTTTTATGGGAACACACGAACGTTCTAACAGGTTTTGAATATAATTGAATGTATTTAGGACAGGATGTTCCCAACTCAGGAATTAAATAATAATGACAACTGCTAAGGAAAATAAAAATCGTTCTTTCTACTACCAATTACAAATTACCAGGCCAACTAAATAACAAACCGGATTTACATGTATGGTCATTTACATTTTTCGTTTGTAAAAAATTTCTCAAGGAAACTTTGTGATAGGGATTAAGTATGAAGGATTTAAGGTCTTCCTCGGGTAGGAGGAAGAGTTTGGGTGGCGTCATCTGGAATTATTACGAGCTTTAATCTGATGATGGAGATATGTTCTACTCGGGAACCTCGCTGAATGTCGCAATATTTGTATGACATATTTATAACTTTAAAAAGGCCTTCATAAAGAGACTGTCGACCTTTGAGAGCGGGCCCAAGGCGAACAAAACGAATAAAGAGGTCTGAAGATATGATGGTACGTAATAGATTTGACATGATTAAAGATGGACAGTGGGGTGATGAAGTAGCGTTGAGGTATGTGTATGAAGGTTGACAAGAGTTTATCTTAGAGAAGACAACGAAGGATATATAATTGCACCAGGAATCGAGAGGGGTTTACCGTTAAGTATTTCTGTCGATGAAAAAGGAATATCCTCTTTAGAGGCTGTACAAATACCTCAAACGGTCCAGGGAAGTTGGTCTACCTATTGTGATGAGGTACAACATGCTTTTATGGAATATTTGAGTTGTCAATCAAAATGTTCGAATAATCTATTAGACTGTGGATCATAGGACGTAGTGCATGTTATTTTATAGTCTAGAGAGAGAGATACTTGTTGCCAGAGTTGAAAAGTGAACTGACGGCTTCTGTATAAAGTTATTTCCACAGGAACGTCAAATCTTGATATACAATGTAAGTGCACATGTACACACGTCAGTGTGGGAGATCAGAATGGCTTCTGGCGAACGAAAAAACAATATATTATAACAAATAGATTAGTGAATCCATGAGAGGAGAGATGCCAGGCCACTAAATTGACACGAATATGAGATAATCGTAGGAATTGGAATCTAAATGTGTGTATCTACAAGTATATCAGTCGACTTTTGACATTTAACAGATTTGTCCATTCCAAACCTAGTTTTTTTTATTATAAGTTTAACAGTAGAACAAGCTGATGGATGAGATTACGAGTTAATAATATCATATACTGGTCATTTCATAGACTTAAGAACGGAAAAGAGCCAGAAATATGTGATAAAAGCACAATCAGTTTGTCTGAAGAACCAGACTCTGCCTCGAATTTTTAAAGTTTGGATTTAGTTGTGCAGTAGGACGACATTTCATCTTAGAGTTCAGATTGCGCAAGATTCAAAGACTTGATTAATGTATGGATATTAGCTCTTTATTAAAAGTACTATATTTTAGTTTGGGTGTGTGTATATACCTTGAAAAGAAAGATAAAGATTTCCATGTATAGTTTTGAAGTTGTTCTAAAACATCCCTAATTGCCATGTCAGAAGCATCAACAGAAAGACCTCAAGGTGTGTCAGGAATCGTATGTACAAGTAAGGTAGCATAAGCTAATGCTGACTCCGCAAGAGCAAATGATAATTTTAATTCCTTAGTAGGCTTAATCCTGTATTTGATGAGAGATGCTCTGGTAACAGGAGCTCCCATTAACAGTTTGAAAAAAAGGTAGAAATTTAGACATCCAGGAGTAAACCGATGATAAAATAAATAAAAAAAAACAATGATTTCTTGGACTTTTACTAGATTGGACGAAAATGGAAATGATTGAATTAGTGAACTTGTTGACAAGAGGTGAGATACCTGATAACTTAACATTATGACTGCGAAAGTCTATGTTCGTTGCGCAAAATTTACATTTTGCAAGATTAATACTTAATTCGTTTTCATTAGGAATATGGAAATGTGTTCCCTAATTTTTTTAGATGTTGTTTTTTAGAGGAACTTGAGGTTAATATGTTGTCTAGATAACAAAGACAAAATCAAGAATATTTGGAACATGATCCATAAATCTTTGGAACGCCAGTACTAATTTTTAAGACCGAAAGGTATTTGTAAGAATTCGAAGAGGCCAAAAGGTGTAATCATGGCTATTTTTGGTATATCAAAAGGGTGTACAGGAATTTAATCATAACTTTTAAAAAAATCGACTTTAGAAAATTTGAACAGACCGTTAAGTAAGTGGCAAAGTGTTATATATTCGGAAGAAGATATGGATATGGAACTGCAACGTTATTGAGTAGACCCACAAATCGACACAAGGTATCCATTTGCTTTTTTTTACCACCATGTTTAATGGGGATTCCCAAGTACTATTTGAATGTCTAACAATACATGGTTTTTGCATTTGAAGGTATTATTTCCTTGCTAATTTATATTTTCTGGGGAAACCCGACGAGCCTCATCGAACAATACCGTATTTTGAATTAATAATATCAATATACTCTGACAAAAGTTTGCCGTAATTATCGGAAGCAATAGATACCGAAAAGAGATTACTGGATTTTGATATATTCGATCTTATGCCTCATTGAGCGGTGGAGGTACTATTCCTTTAATGAATGTGCAAGAAAAAACATGGTCATTTATAGGAAGCTTTAGCTGAACACGTTCGTACGCTGAAATTGATAAGCCTTTAGCGGCTATTACAAAAAGGATGTGTTTTTTAAAAATCTATTATTGTATTACAAGGACCTACACTGATTTCCAGAATTTATTAATAAATTATGATAAATATAAAACAACTTCGATTAATTTTAGTTATCCTTGTAAAAATGTATTTTTCTTCAATTCAAAAAGCTCAATTTGATATTTTGCTTGCTCATTTTTCTAAATTTCAGCACTTTCCTAAGTGCAAAATCCTAAGTCTACTGATGAGTTATACCTACACAAAATTGTTGTTTTGGGAAGAAGGAGAATGAAATAAGTCTTGGTCAGATCAAACTTTAAGATAATCTTCTTCTTTTTTTTTTTTTTTTTTTTGCAAATCAAGAAACCAAAGTAATGTATCATGGCAAATCAGTGTACAAAATTCCTAGTTTTAATAAATTAATAAGAAGAGCTTGTGTACTATCACATCATTATTTTACATGTACAACTACAAAAAAGCAAATATGAAGGTAACTCTGTGATACTTGCTTATTAATTTTAGAGACGGAAATAGTTGTAAAAATATCTTCCAATTATAACGCTGTATTAGTGGGAATCTGCTTTTCTTGGAAGATATAATACTAATTTAGGTAGATACTCAGCTGACAACTTCCACTTAATCTTCTACACATTCATTTTTATTGATTTTTATACGATTTTGAAATGACACTGAAGCTGTAGTCTGGCCTAAGCTTTGGATGAATTTCAGCAGAAAAGTTAATAGAAATTTCATCAAATGCACCTTCAATTAAAGAAACATGATATGTGGAAAGATGAAAAATTAAAAAATTTCAAGAAAAATATCTAACGACGACTATCGTCTAAAATCAAGTTCTTTGGGATCTCTGGGATTAATCAACCCAAAAGTAGTTCACTTGCTGCGATACATGCTTTACTCGAGAAACACCTGTGAAGAAATAGAGAAAATAAAACGACATTTCATCTGGGGCACAGTAAAACCCTACATATCTCAATCGAGAATGAACACCCCCATTAGTGACTGAGAATGGTAGTTACCTCAACCGAAGCACTCTGGAAATCACTCAATTTCTCCTGGTTCCGACGTTTACGTCTGAGCGACGATTTTTGGGCGTCACGAATAAAAATGATACTCACGCAACAAACGGCAGTCAAATATAGTAAAAAGGCCTTAATAGGGCGAACCAAAAGTTATTCAACCCTCAAGAAAATAGAGGCCACATGGTCGAACATGGGTATATCTTGGTCCTCTATCATATCTTCAATCCTCCCTCTTCTGGGTTCAAACGAACCGATAAATTATAATACACGTTTCATCAGTGCCAAAAAGATAAAGGAGCCTGGCTTATATAGGGAGAATGTCTAAAGAAAGAGATGGATAGATGGGGGAAAAAAATATGTATATTACAAAAGGGTTTTGTGTACATTTGTTTTTCTACTTTACACTAATGGTTGGTTTTTAAAATATTTCTTTTTTATTCTTATGTTTACATAGTCCATCTACGCTCAACCGGAAATTCTTTAAGGAAGGGATAAGCGCTTGCTCAATAACTCCTCCTCGATTTTTTGTTTTTTTTCATACGTTGGAGGAAGAAAGGAAATACAAGAATTTATCTTTATAACGTTTATATTAGTGTATATTAGATGTTGTTGTGATAAATGGTAATAATAATTAAAAAAAAAAAAAGGAGTTCTTTGAGATTATTTGCAGTCAATGGGTCTAAAATTGGAAAGGGACATATTGTTCATCCGATTCAAATATTAAAAGAGAAAATCTACTGTACATTTCAAGTTGTGGATGTCAACCAGTCCCCACCACCTAGCCGTAGCCCCCTACTAGGGTTAAATTTTCTCAAAAAACAATATAACCCTCAATATTTCACGAAGTTATTTTTTCATCCAAGGCAGACGAATAACTCTTGAAACATTCCGAGAAATATCTAATCGAATATCCTCAATCTATTTATATAAAACTTTAAATACGGAAGAGTTCCCCAAGCTTTGTAAAAACATTGTTACTTTTAACCAGTTTAATATGAATAAGAATATATCTCACAGGATTGTAATTACTGAAACACCTGTACACTGTAGGCCTCGTAGATTAAATAAAGAAAAATTAGCATCAACCGAAGTTGAGTTCCATAAGTTTTGATAAGAAGATAGAGATAAAACTACAGTTTCGAACACCTTCGGTTCATATTGATACATTAGAATACAATTTGGTGTAAAAAATTCAGGAGCAAAGTTTCAAAGATACATTGACTACATATTGCAACGGTTGTACGAAGTGTATGTATAATTGCAAAATTTATTAATATAAAGTAAAGCAGTGAATCATCGACAATTGTTTAGAGAGATATGCAAGCGCCAATAACAAAACAATCTAGTACTGAACATTAACAAGTGGGAAATTGGAAAAGAGACAATGTTATATTTTGGATACAATATCAACCGATTTGAAATAGCTCCATCAGATGATGAATATTTAAATCCTATACTATCCTGTAACTAACATTATTGCATCAAAAAATTCAATATTGCCTAATGACTGTATCAGCCAAATTTCATTTTATTTCGGCCAAAAATAATTCATTTTTAGCGATTAAACGGATATTTTTAATACCACCATCAATTTTTGGATATACTGTAATTATTATGATCGATTTGTACCAAAATGTTCAAAAATAGTTGAACCTCCATATGAAAAGATGAAATTGGATGGATTTTCGTTAACCTCAGATGACGAATTATACTTCAACGAAATAAAACAACTTCTTTGCAAATATGTCAGATTAACTTTCCCCGTAACAGAAGCTAATATTATAATTACTACTCAAGTATCTCATTGAGCCATTGAATTAATTTTGAAACAAAAAATTGATTATGATATTCTTCCCCTTGCATTTTATAGTAGGAAATTCAACAGCGCTAAAAAAAAAATTCAACTTTTGATCGTGAGTTACTATCGATATATCAAATAATAAAAAAAATCAGTCACATGATTAAAGGTAGCAAGATTGATGAACTAACAGATCACAAGCTGATTGTGGATGCATTGAGCGAAAAATATCCTAACTGGACGAAGAGACAAAATCAATATTTCAGAATACATCTCCAACTTGAGTTACAGAAAAGGCGCTGAAAATTTTATAGTCGACCTTTTATCACGTCCTATAAAGTCTATTTAAGTTAAAAAACCAGTTTATTCTGTAATGGATAAAGAAAAAGTCAAGTCAAAACATGAAGCCTCTGGGGACGTTGGAGAATATCTCATAATCGCTCGTATCAAACGAAACTTTGTATTAGACCATGGAGTAATAAAAATGATTAAAATTATCATCAAAGAATGCAATATAAAGACAAAAACAACAATGCATCAACATGTTCCTTTTTATCCTCCAGTTACCTCATTAGCTAGATATAAGAACATATCAGGTGATATTGTTGGGGCATTTGAAGAATTAAGTAAAAATACTAAATACTTGCTCACTTGCTTTGATTCATACACAAATGGATATGTGTTAAACCAATGCCCAACCAAACTTCACAGAAAGTGGTTAAAGCTTTAATGAAGTGTTGGGTACCCAATTTTATATGACTTGACACTATTCATTGGGATGGAGGTCGACAATTTGTAAGTACGATATGGTTTTATTGCATCAAATATTTTGGGATCAAACGCACAACTACTCTGTCATACAGACCACAAGATAAGGGACTACTGGAGACATAGACAATGTTGTTACTCCAAATTGGTGTTTCGCAATCGCAAATTTAGCAGGGTACAAGAAATAGAAAACAGATTTTTTTATATGGCTACGAATACATTTTTGTGTCATCTACAACTTACTATAACAAAAAAAATTTAAATTGCAATATTACATTAAAAATATAGTTTTAATTTAGTTTTTTTTAAAGGTTAATTTTTGTCAACTTTCAGATATATCTGGTAAATTACACGTATGAGCTGGAAAAATTTAGGCTTATTTCTATAAACTGTCAAAATGTTATTTTTTTTTTAATGTTCCTTTATTTGGTTAGATGGAGTTGCACTGATTAAGTATAAGTAAACATTATAGTATTACAATTAATCCCTATAACCTAGGAATCTTTTGATGAAATCCATATACATATAGTATATTTCTTTCTCTAGGAATCGTTGGGGCGTGAACGTACGCACATCAAGTTCAAGAAAATAACTCTCGAGTGTGCTGTCTATGAGCTATGGCGATTCCATTATTATTTTTATTTTTTGAGCTGACGACATAAACCTTATAAGACTTTGCGATAATTATTTTTTTATTAAGATATTTACTTAGTCGTCTACGACACATAGAGAATACATTTGTGTATTGTTCCGAATATATTGTCTTGTCATGTACAACTCAGTGTAAGAAAAGTTTGATTTTAAATAAGTATAATTTGAAAAAAAATTCAAGTTTTGGTTTAGAAATGTGCCATATCTCATTGTTGTTTTTTTGTAACCTACCTAAAAATATGACACCGAACTTGGTATAAATTCAAATATAGTAATTACTTATTATGTTTGCAATATTGAAATTCCCAACCCATCGTAAATTGATCTCTTCTTTGTGACAATCCTTAAATCTATTTCCCAACAAAGGAGTTGACTCTGTTCTGTTATGTAGGGTGTACCAGACGTCCTCTTTTCCCCAGACATGCCCTCTTTTTTAGACCTAAAAAATGCGTCTGGCAGGGATTTCAAAAATTTCTGCGAATTGCTTTGTCGGATATTTGTGTTTCTCTGGGTCTTTCAAAAACTATTTATTAAGCCCTTAGCCAATTTGGAAATGGTATCTGCCTTCCACCTTCATGCGAGAGCTCTGACTGTAAAGAGAACAGCCATTGATCCACCGATTACAGTGTTGCCAGATACAAGATAATTATCCTCCAAATACAACCATTTTGAACTTTTGGTACGATACTTCACCATTTCCAATCGGACAATACTGAGCACCTTGCTGCTTCCACTAGTTGCATTGTTTACAGCACATGAAATCTGCAGCCATGCCGAAGTGTAAATGTAATTTAACGGACAAACTAAAAAAAAAAATATACCGATGTTTTCGCCTTGGCCGTGATGTTTCGGAAGCTGATTGCATGACATGCAAAGTAGGCACGTACATATCAGTGGCAAATAAAGGTGGTCGCGATTTGGAAGCTCACGTGCACTTTGCAAAACACAAAACTGCAACAAGAGGAGAGAGCTCATCAAGTTAAGTGACAAACTTTTTTGTAAGCAAAACAGTTATTTATGTTACGGCTGCAGAGGGTACCCTTTCGGTTCATAAGTAAAGTATCACAACAGTTAGAGATCGATGGACTGCATATCTGGTTCGCTAAGTAAGATTTTCCTAGATTTGGTGATAGCTCCAAAAATATCAAGTACTCACACCAAAACAGAAGCTAACTTTTTTTAAAGTTAATGCTGTGATAGTTTCACATTCTGTCGAAGTTGCTCTGGAAGCACTTGAAGACATCCGTACTGTGGTGTGTCTACTGAAGGCAACAATCATGGAGCTGAGCAACTATTGGCTCTGCTCATTCAATATTTTGAGTGAAAAAATTGTGGTCTGCAAGGCAAATTTGTTGAATTTAAAAAAACAACAACAAATGAATCCGCTGAAATGATTTAAGAATACATCAGAGAAACACTGGAAAAGAAAGGGATATTTTCGAAATGTATTGCATTAATCATTGAATCTGGCGTACAAAGGAAGGAAGGAATGTTTTTGCAAACTTAAAAAATTAGAACAACTCTCTTATTAGCGTGGGCAATCTGGCACCCATACTCAACAATTGTGTTGTGAATTGATTTTGGGATTTAAAATTCTGGCACAAACTCATGTTCTCTCCATTTTAAATTCCATTATTTCATCAAATCTTGGAAGCAGGGCTGTATCATTTCCGTCTTGTAGTAATTACCTAGATTGAATTTCTTTTTTCCTTCTCTCATTAGCTTTTTGGCTTCCGACAGATTTAAAAAATAAATTCTTCCACTGTTGTAGAACTTATTTATAGCCACCCTAATATTCTATCCAGCTTCCAAATCCTATTCAATCATTTGTACACCTTCCTTCAGATTTCTTAAAACGTCATCTTCTTCTAAAAGTTTCTTATGTGATGAATTTTATTTTTTGTTGAGTTTTTGGCGTCTTTTCTTTCAAATATTGCCGTGTAGTTATTTGTTATATCTCCTATATTCCTCATTTTATTAACATTTTTCATTCACTTTGATACCCACTGTTTTTGTAACCCAATAGGGATGTAAAGTCCCTACCATACTTTTCAACCCTATTAAAATCTCCAGCCACAATTATATTTTCTTTTTGAGGTAGTAAGGTTCATATTTCTCAAGTTTTTTAATAGGAACTTTGTATCACCCGACGGTATGTAAACACAACCCACAAGCCTTACGGACGCATGATGTTTAGACGATGTTAATCTGTCCCTGACCTATTTTGGCAAATCTTGTCAGCTCTTGATGCTTCAAATATATCCTCAAATCTTTGAGCTGTTTTTGAGTAGGACTCAACTTTTTCAAAAAAGGTGACACAGTGCTTGACTATATCAGGGGCTATCATTCTTTTTACTTCCGGGACTCTAATCTAGAATGAAATCGGTTCATAATTTATTACCTTTTCGATCTGTTAATTCTATTTGACGTGAGAGGTAGACTTTAGAGAGGATTTCATCTTTTAACATTCTTCGGACAGAAGTAAAGAGGGGCCTGTGCGGTGATCTGAAACAGATTGATTTAAAATCCTTAGGGTTCCTTTTCAAAACTTTTGTTCATTGGGTAGCTGTGTTGCATTTCGTTGTGATTTATTTTCACTCCATCTCCCACTCTTGATACAAATATAGTTATCATATACCAGTCATTTTCGTTGTTAACTTCATCCTCATGATTTATCTCTAAATCAAAAAAATAAAGTTATAAAGAACAGCACCATCTCGACCCGCAAGGTTCTCCATAACTCGAACTAACGCCATTCATGGAGTAGTACTTTTTCATCTGAGATAAATACAACGTCGATTACTATAATTCCATCGACGAATTCTTTTTATTGTCCTCGTATATGCAGTCGTTACAAATATTCTTTGGACCATGACTTTCAAAAATGATCTCGAAGAAAGCTCTGTTACTTATAACAAACCTTTAAGTCCACATTCTTGGCAAAAAATTGAGATTTACATTAATGTGAAGGGGGTGATGCTTAACAAATCATAAGTATCAAAAATAAGAAATGCAAGAGGATGTTGATTTATAAATGCTTAAATAATAGACCGGACAACATATTATGTCTGATCATATGCCAAGAGAGTTTTTCCAAGTATAATTTTGAGAGTATTCTTTAGAGATGCAATGAGCCGGCCGTAAAATCCTCCACAAAATTGATTTTTTGGAGTAAAGAAATCCCAAATAATAGAAAAGGAAGTAAAAAAAATGTTGCATTAGTCTGAAGACAGGATTTTCGATGTCTTGTCATACGATGTTTGATTGTACAAAATTATCCTTTTCGTAGCTCCCCTTCGATTTATCATCCAACAAACCGCTTGGATAATTTTGTATGTTTTCAGAAGCAATACTAATTCCAAATGTATGTCCTAATATGTGCACTAGTATATAAACAAATAGGCTTTTGCAGTTGAGTTATTACTTTTTATATATAAATGTCCGGCAAAATCATTACCCAATTTATTAAATGCAGGTTCAATCTTAACTCTCTCTTCTAGGAGGGTAGACATAGTTTGAGTCAAAAGTATAGTGCCCTGATGCTTGTACATAATAAATGGCTGGTTAAACTACCTTTCTCCTACCGATAACACAAAATCTTCTGTGGAAATAAACGATGCTCCTAATGGCAAGCTCACTAGCATTACAAGAGACATCCAGTATGGACAAGTATAAATACAAAATTTTGGTAAAGAAAAATAACAACTATAATTCCTCATTTTCGAACTATATTCCAGCTCTTTCCCGCAAATTTTGAACTTGGAGACGCTGGAATAATTGAATTCTTCCTTTAACAATTTCTTCAATGTCCAAAAAGACTGTATGATAATTTTTCCTCAAATTGAAAAGGGGATTGAAATCTAAATATATTGAAAGCCTGAACACCTTACACATAATGGTCCTCTTGGTATATTTACAAAGTGGCCTAAAAAATTGTACTTCTTTTGATATTGGAAGCAGTCATTAACCACATCCCAACAAATACTCAGCACCTTAGTAATTCCATCCAACTAAGTAACCTTGAGTTCAACAAATAATTACTTTATTTGAATTTGTACGAAGCGCGGTAATATATTGTGATATTAGTTGTTATTATTTATCATGGTGTATGACGTCATTATTGTTATATTGAAATAGTAAACATTATTAAAGTAATGCTGTATATATGCTAGTACACCCCCATAAAAAATAAAATTACTCAAAATACAAAAACGAACCAAAATCCTGGGGTATGCATATTTTTTTAATAGGTCTTTTTTTTTTAAATGAAACGTGGAATATTTTTCTATAATATAAGCTAAGATATTCTGTATCACTATAAATTATGAAAAAATATAAAGATCTAAAGAAGAGTATTGTTTTCATCATGTTTAAGCCTAAAAATTGAAATAAGTTGAGTTCAGAATAAGATACAGAATCAATAAAACATGTTTATAATCATAAGCAGCCCTTTTGTATCAGTTTATTAATCGTACTTGAATTTGGTGATTGTTTTAATTTTTAAAAATGACTCTAACCGACAATAGTACCGAATTAGTATAATTTCAGATTTTTCTGAAACCCGATCATCCAGATAAAAATTGAGATTTGTACTGGATTTTGCACTCAAAAATAAATTATGTACTTGGTTTACTTGCACTTGGTAGAAATTTTACGCTATAAATTTTCCTTATATAATTGACGCTCAAGTGTTCTTGTAGCAGGCAAGGTGTCTTTCTGACAAATATCATGTTTAAGAACTGTGCAAATTAATTTGATGACTTTGGTTAATAATAAGTGCAAAATAAAAATCCCTTGGACATTGATTAATTTGTGAAAGTTTTTGTAAATGGTAAAAGGAAGCCCCCAATGATTTCTATAAATATCTAAAGAATACCAGCTCCACTCTAATTTACGTACCTCTGATTAACTTTGATTGTACCTTAGATATCCTTCCAAATACATCCATAAATAGTTGGAAAAAAAAATGGAAAAATCGAACCCGTCCCACATTGTCTGGTACCCAAATGCAAAGAAGAAGAGGAGCTAACTACAAAATTCAACAAATTTCTTTCAGGGAGACTGAAGTTTAAAATAAAACCCTCAAGGACGCTACCATCAATTGTACCTGTAGGGGGGAAAAAAGTAGAGTTGCTCGCTAAATTCCAACAAATACAATACTACAAATGCCTAAAGTATGGTCACATAAGAAGTAAATGCTCTGCCCTTAATAAAAGAACATTCAAAGAATATGAAACCGAATTTAGACGGGAGATTGGTCTCCCGATAAGAATTGAAAGTGCAATGGATTGTGATATTTTAGAGGAAGAAGAAGACATTAACATAACAGGAGAGGAATCGAACGCTGCCCGTCTGGTCGAAAATGATGAAGCCCAAAAAGAAGATGAACACATTGACGAAACAAAAGAGGAAACGAACGCCGCCCGTCTGGTCGAAAGTGACGAGGCCCAAAAAGAAGAAGAAGTGCATCCACTATCTGATGGAGGATTGTCACTGAATGAAAATCAAAAAGGAGAAAAAGAAAATGATTACTCGACTGAACAACAGGCCACACATAGAGGGACTGAAAGTTCTACTTTACCTTTCTCACCTAATGCCGACCAAAAGATTGAAACGGACACAGCAAATAATACTCCACTCAGGGACGACTGGAAAATGGTACTACGGAAGAAACCAGAAGTCCCAACCAAGAAACCTCTAATAACAAAGAAGCACGCGAAGAGATCCTTCTCATCTCCTCGGGAAAACTCTTTAGAAAAAAAATCAAGAGAAAATAACACTCCTGAAAATTAAATTGCAGTCAACAATGGAGATACATGCTTTTCTGTGTACCGACGACTTTGTAATTGCAAATATTCATATTTCTATCAACTATGCATTGTAACTTTGAAAAAAAAAATACACCTCCCAGACTTGTTGAATTCAAAGAAAATTTAGGAATCAATCGCTTAATTTCTCTCAATATCCGTGGAGGAAAATCGCGTAAAGTCAGACACGCTCTAATGAAAAGACTAATGACCTTAAATCCGGATATTATCTGTCTGCAAGACATTAAGAGCCTAGTTTCCTCTTCATGTGGAAAAAGTGTACTTCTTGCCTCCCTAGTTGTTTTAGCTATTTCTACACTGACTCTGGTGTAAAACGTGGAGTCCTTACTCTTGTTTCAAGATTGTTAAATGTTCCAATTTGTGTTCAAGAATTTTACGGAAAAAGTGAATGGCATAAGATCTTAATTACTTCGGCAACATCAGAATTTTTCTTAATCAACGCGTATGGTCCTAGTGAGAGAGAGTCGACTTTTTTTCAAGCTATTATTAATTCCCATAAGGGAAATCCTTGCCCCCTTGCTATTGTTGGTGATATAAATGTGGATTTAAATAAGATTAGTAGTCTAAACTTGAAAATTTTAAAGAAGTTAATGTTGGAGATGAATATGGTTGATCTATTAAGGAAAATTTCACCGAATGAAAAGATTTCATGGAGAACAGGAAACAAGACTTCAAGAATAGATTTAGTTTTGGCTTCATCTAGTTTTATTAATAAAACAACGAACACAAAATACCTCCCAGAGCCCTCATCTGACCACAAGATCATACAATGGGATTTCAAGCATGAATATAAAATGAAACAATTCAAAATGCCTCGCTGGATCTTGGAGGATGAAGATTTTCAACAAAGTCTTCAACGTAGGCTGACAGTAAATTTTGATCGCGTATTATCTGCTTCTAGGATAGCTTTGCGACTTAGTAATACTATTCAAGTGACTACCAAAAAAATTATCAAACGAAGAAAAGAAGCAAGCAGAAAATTCAATGACAACTTGGATGCTATTCTGACACAAGGTTCTCCTTTTGTCAGGGCATATGCGGCAGATACAATCAATACTTTTAGAATTCATGATATAGTTGATGAAGAGAAGAATAGGAAAATTGAACGGGAATGTAATTGCAGTCTTCGACTTAAAAAACTAGGAAGAAAATTTGGTCATCCAACCACAGGGGTTAAGCTTATAATGGTGGATGGAAAAAGACTGGGAAAAAGACTGGTAAAAAAAGAGGATATCTTGAACTATTTTCATGAGTGCTTTCAGAATATTGTAGGAGGGGATAGAAAAAACTTCCCCCGGAGAAGGAGACACAAGGGAACAATCTTCTCAGAAGACATTATTGAAAATTTTATGGAAAATAAATTTAAATCCGATAAGGCCTGTGGACCTGATGGAATAATTGGAAAAGCTTATGTCGTGGCAAAGAAGGAAATTGTGCCTTATTTAACATGTATTGCTAAATCTATGGAGAAACACGGCCGTCTTCCAAAAGTGTTGATTAAGGGAAGAATTGCTCTTATTCCAAAAAAAGGTAACGGAACGGACTTTAGTCATTGGAGGCCCATAACTGTGCTTAATGAAGCATATAGAATTATTGTTGGAGTTTTAGGCAAAAAAATTGAGCCAATTTTAAACATGAAGTGCGGTCCAGAGCAAAAAAGTTTTCTTCGTGGGAGGAGAATCACTGATGTTTCTTGGAACATTCAGGCGGCACTAGAATCGGTAAATGGACGTAAAATGTATGGGGCGGTTATAGCTATTGATTTTTCAAAAGCTTTTGACTCTATCAGACACGTTTTATTATGAAGACTGTTAAGAAAATCTTGCCTAAGAAATTTTATAATCCGATTAGGGCTCTACTTTTGAATGGAGCTTCAACAATATCTATAGGTGGGTTGGATAGTAAACCAATTGAATTGAAAAGAAGTTGCCGACAGGGATGGCCGGTTTCTCCTTTACTTTTTGTTGCGGCAATTGAAGAACTCAATAATATTATCAAAAGGAAATATGGCGGATTTGGTATTCAACTAGGATCGAGCAGGAAAATAATTGATATGTATGCAGATGATGTGACTCTTATGGTAGAGGCTAAATCGGAGAGGCAACTGATCAGGAGGATCGAGATTCTCTTGGGTTGCTTAGAGAAGTTTGAGATAAAGTCTGGCCTTGCAGTCAATAAGTATAAAACAGCAATACTACCGATTGGTAAGTGGACTTCGATATCTTACAACGAAGTTCGAGGTTACGCAATAAGAGATACTTTAGAAATTCTTGGGATTAAGTGGGACAGACACGGAGTAACGTTAAGGAACTGGACTTCCCTTAACAGTTTGATCTATAAAAAATTAGCGGAATGGAGAAATTTTAACTTACAAACAAGGATTGACTTATATAACACACAAGTAATTCCATGGATCTTGTATAAAGCTACTTTGTCTCCGATTATCGGAGAGCATTCGATTAAGGAGGAAAAAAGTTGGCTTGAAAAGTTATTTTATAAAACATACATTCCGTCATTAAAAAGAAGCAAAGAACAAATTGGAGGTGGACTTGCCACGATTTCTACTATCTTGCCTAAAATTTACAAGAAGATTTTTATTAATTTAATTGGGAACCCAAATGTTGGTTGGAAGTCTTGTATTTCCTCGAGTAGGATTTGAAAGTGGATTTTGTTTGGAACGAAAATGATAAATTCGCAAGTGGTCCAATTCTCTTCTTTTATTGGGGCAGCTCATAGAATTTTGTGGTTAAACGATGTGGTTTTTGACTCGAACTCGACAATAGACGTAATACATAAGAACAGGGGAAAGAGGTATTTCTTTAAAAACCATGAAAATCCAATAAGCATGGAAAGGGAAGCGTTGGATAATAACGTAATTTCAATTCATGATGTAAAATGTGATAATATTTTCTCGAAAGGGAAGTTTTTTTTCCTTTGCAAAGGACAGCAGCAACACACTGTATGCTGACTCCTTGGCCTATGAAAATGGGTTCGTTTAAAAAGTATCAACTGAAGCCATCACGGTTTGTGGAAAATATCTCCGTATTCTTAGTTTGAAGGACGATTGGACAAGTCATATAATGAATTCGACTAAAGGAATTGCCGATGGCAGGAAATTCACTGCCCAATTTCAAGTGGCTACGGGCTGTATAATTTTTAACGATTATTGTAAAGACTGTGGCAAGATGTTTAATTCTGTTATTCATGCTTTTGCTGAGTGTCCTTTTTTGCTGTTATTGAGGAAGTTTGTTGAATGGAACTTGGAAGGTCATATAAACACCGCACCAAACCATATCTCGGCCATAATTCTTTTTGGGCTTCCAAAAATAAGTTAATTTCGAAGAAGGCTAAAGCAATCGGGTTTGGCTTACTTAACTCTGAGGCTTATATTGCAAAAAAGTTGACATTGAAGGAACCAACAGATGGAAGGGAGTTAAGAGGCATACTTATTGCGGCTGCGTCACGATACTTGGCTTTTGAATTGAAAATACCCAAGGACGATACAATGACGTTCGATTTAGCGCTGGATATTATTCGGTATTTTCCGGAGAACTCAATTAAATACATAAAATTTTTAAATCACATTATCAAGATATTTAATAGACATAAAAATAGGCAAATCCTAGATACTTAGTTTTAGATTTATGACTTTTTTTGGTTATATTGTGTTTTTATTTGTTGTTGGGATTTTTTGATAATCTTATTCATTGTATAGATTTTTAGTGTAACTAAAGTGGTCTTTGTTTTTGGGAACTAATTTTAAACTACAATGTTTATTTATATTTTTACTAAATGTAATTTCCCAATTTATTATGATGTATATTTTTTTTTTTTTTTAATATTATATATAGTAAAATTAAGACCTTAATAAAAAAATAAAAAAAATAGTTATTCAAATAGTACAAAAACCAGTATTTATAATTTGAATATGCAAAGTTTCTAATGACAGATCGAGGACGCCAGTTTATTTCGATTGCACAGAAGAAGTATGTGATAACTTTGAATATAGATAATATAAATACTACACCTTATCTTTCTCAAGGAAATGGGGTTATAGAAAGGGAACATAGCAATCCATTGCAAAATCCTAGAGTCTGATCAAAGTTGGTAGGAGTATTGTCCAGAATACTGGTGGATTTACTTTCAACTGTGAAAAATTATTCGGCAGAACTATTTTTCCGTGAACAAATTCGTTCTACTAGAACAGTTTTACTGTGGAGAAAAGAGATTTTAATACTCATCACAATATTTAAAAAAAATATTGTCATACACTCAAAATTATTAAAACCAAAGAAATATATGTCTTAAGTCCTCCGATAATCACATTCCTTATTACAATGACCCTTCAAAGTGATACGCAAATTTAAGAAAATAAAGGGGGGAGGGGTGTATGTAGTTAAAAGCATCTTTGTGAGATCAGAGTTAAAGTTTGACTTGATGTATTCATCATTAACTTGATTTTTTAGATGAATATTCATGCTCTTGATATGAGATGAGGATAATAAGTGGCATGTAAATCTAGACAGGGGACTAAAGGCACATTTATATCGACAAATCCGACACGCCATCTGTTTCTCTTCCGTTAAGTATTTTCCAAATTCCTGGGCCTCCATTTTCAGAAATCCAGACAGAAGGCGACGTTATTTTAGGCATTTTATTCAGTTCTCTATCGACCATCACCATCTAATATTATATTAATATTGAATAATAAAGGCGGGAATGATAACAATCTTGATTGATAGTAGAAGATGTATATTATTTAATCAATGATGCCATAAGTATTTCTTCTCTTTTCCTCGCACGCTTTTCTATTCTTACCAAAATTATCATCCTTATCATTCCTCCAAATCTTCTTCAGAATAACCATATACTGCTATAAGAACTAATAACTTCCATAAAAATTCAAAAGAATTCTATAAAAGCCCAACTGAGGAAGTTAAAGAGTTCTCCTTATCCATCCACTTCTCCTTCATTGAAATTCGGAAGTCCTATTCTTCTTAAGTCAACTTTGTTTCGTCTCTTAATCTAAGAAAAATATTTTATTGATAAGACTCCTTCAGTTTCTTTGATGTTAACACATAAATAATTTATCCCAATCAAAATTCGGATTATAAGCTGGAGTTTGTGATGTATAATCAATTGGGTAATTATACAATATAGACCCTTGATTTCTTTATTACTTGTGTGCCTCTTGTCATTGGAAAAACGAATGGAAGATAATTCTTAACTCTTAAAATTATGTCACTCTCTTCTAGATAGTTTTGACTGCATTCCCAATACATATTCTATTCTGCTAGTGCATATATTTATTTCTGTATAAAATAACTTCTATATCGTCTCATTTGTCAATTTTAAATTTGTCTGATGATCTGCTTAAAATTTATAATTAATATAATTGTTTTTTAAGTTGTATTTTTTTAAATTTACCCATACTTATTTAACTTACTATTATAAACATACGCTATAATACTTATTTAACTTACTATTATAAATATACGCTATAATACTTAAATAAATAAAAACGCGAAGAAACGGATTCTTGCTTTTACATTTATAATTATTTATTTGTTATATCCCTTGGTATATTGTGATATTCCAATCATTTGGTTGTATTAAAAACTTGAGACCAATAACCCTACAGAGAACAATATATAATCGCATTTGATTACTGAAAGACTGAATTCAACGTTTCCTCAAATGGAATACGTCATTGCTAATCTTCAAACAACGTTCGAAAAAAGTAACGATTGCACCATTATTACTATTGTATCAATATTAGTGGCTAATGAACGCACAAAAAGTGAAGCGAGTTTTTTCTATTCCTCTTAATTATGTTATTGATTCGAAATATAAAACTCTGTACCGAAACACGTCTGTAGTTATTGCCTAGTATTTTTATTATAGAGTATGTAATATAGTCCATTAATTTCATTATCCTTGGTTATTGGGAGAGGCATAATCCTCACATGGACCTTCGGCCAATTTAGAACCTAAGTTGGACGTGGTTTCTCGAAATATTCAGGGATTCATTTGATATTGTACGATTTCGATATATTTTCGGAAGATTGATTGAAAAGCGGGGAACTTAAGGCTTAAAAGGATTATTATAAACCATACTGGTGGTATTTGAAGCTCAAAGGGCTCTTTATAAAACCAAACGTAATGTATGTTTCATTAATAGTGTGACTTTTGCAACTCCGTAAATGTTTACTTAAAAACCTAAAGCAATACAAGATCAAATATACGCTACTAATATCTATCTGTAAGATATAGAGTACTATGTTTAAATATTCAATGAAAAGATAACACTAATTATGTTAATTCATTGAACTTAGACTTGAAGTTTATATTTCACTTGTAATATAATTTAAGATTGATATGCATGAAATAATATAATTTAAAAAATAAACATTTTAAATTCATTAGGAGTATTTACAAAAATTAAGTTTAATAGTCTGTATATATTAAATATTCATATCCCTTCGATATATTATAGGAATTACATTATTGTTAGAAATGTATCTAAAGGTAAAAATAGAATCAATATATCAAAATCCTGGGATAGAGGAGACTCAGACGACGATTTACATGAGATCTTTGGAGTACAGATTATTTTTAGTCCAAAGTATTATATCCTGGAAGAAAAAGTAATACTGAGAAGCAAAAGCCAATAGCCATGTATAAAAATGAAATATATTTCGACAACCGGCAAACAGTCAAGCCTTTCGTATTATTATTTGTATTTTAAGTTGTGAGTTGAAGTATACAATAGTCACAAGAGATTCTCACTCTTTAATATTGAATACAAACCTCAAATGGTATATAAAGGAAGAGTTTCTTCAATAAAGAATTCTAAATTAGACTTTTCATTGAAGATTAGCAACTAAAACGCTCATTTTATTATGAAATCCAAGAAATAGAAAATAATTCGTTGAAGAATACAAATCCATCCCACACTTTTTTGAGAAAAAATCATCCTTGCGCAATTTCCAGTTGACTCACCACATATGTCTATGATTAATCACGGACTTCTGAAGATAAAGAATACAAAGAGGGTAAATGAATTGAGTTAGCTCCGGAAAATTGATATTTAGATAGAATTTGACGTCAATTTTTTCAAATGTTATCTTGGAAATCCATTAATAATTATGGTTTATATTTAAAGAAGAAAAAACATAATCATGTTGTGAACAAAAAAATTAAAGGTTTCTACACTTTTGGCGTTGTTCAATCCTTAATAGTCCAAGATCATATATCCAAATGATGGATTCATTGAGAAAAAATAATCAAGCGTAAAAATGAAGAACGCTAAATGATTGATTTGAAAAATAGACGTTTATGGGTTTGCAATAGGAGATTTATCCTTATAGATGACACTCAAAACGAATAAATAAGGTATTTTTAAAATTTGCTGATCTCGTTGTTGGACGAAAGAGGGGATCTTTTATATTTATTAGTGATGATTAGTTATCGATCTTTTTGGGATTCCCAGGAATCGATAATATCGATATTGCTATAAAAGTTATCGGGAGTTATCTGAAAAATTAATGACATGAACAAGTATCATATTTCAGTTTTTAGAAAATTTAAATAGACATTTGTGCTTAATAATAGCAAAGCATGAAGATTATCATCTCCTAGTAGTGTTAAACCCAGTCTTAGGACTGAATATCTAATCAGTCTTCTCCCCCAACTTCCAGTCTTTCTTTTTTAATAAATATAATCTTTCTTTTTTATCCGTCCGATCTTTTTTACCATGTAACGGTACTGCGGTCCTTCGGTTATATCGTCCTAGCTATTTTTATTACTATTTTTCATTCATAGCTAGGATTGAATAATATAAAAACGAAGAAAATAATAAATGAAAGCTAGAACTAATAATAATAAGTGCCAGTCACACACCTCCTACTTTATACTGCAGGATTCTTGTCTCTTGCAAGAGGTTATGTTAAACAGCTGAAAGGACATAGTTAGACACTACATCATTTAAACTATCGTAGTTTAAATAATTATAATAATAATTTATTAGGATCGGACTGCAGTCTTTTCAGTTTTTTTATAACGATCCAATACTATCTCCAAGTCGATTGCAAGCTTTATAGAAAAAAATCAAAGACAGGAAAAACTGCGTTCTGGCTCGGTAAAAGTTGGTGGAATGGTTCAAAGTGCCTCTTTTAGATGTGCAAAAACTTTGTCTTCATTCAAGTTCCCTGTTTGGTAATACAAAGCCATAGCTTTTTTGCCTACTTTATCGGTGCAAAATAAATAATCACTTACTTTAGAAGTAGTTTTTTTATTTACGAGCTCCTAACCCTTTACTCTATAAGTTTGGCCTTTTGAAGTTGAGTTTTATTCTTAGACCAATACAGTTTTCATTACTTCTTGATCCCTTGAAAAAAAATTCTCTCTAACTCGATTGCAAAATTGACAACTTTTGTTTAATTTATGACAACTTTTATATGAATATATTAGCAATCTATTTATTATAATAAACAAAAAGAGTAGAATCAAGAATACGGGATACATGTTCATCAATATTCAAAATGTCCTAGTTAGAAACTATAGGTATTCATTTTTTTCAAATGTATTTGGATTGAAAAAATAAGTGGTATTTGAATAAAGATAACATGAGCTAACTCTCAAATATATATTTATTCTTATAATGATTAACTCAAAAAGGAGATTAGTATAATACTTTGGACTAAAAAGAATGATCCCTTCATGAAATTTATCAAATGCATATTTGAATCTATCATATCTACTCATTTAAAATAAATTTGAATGACTATGAAATAAATCTGTATCTTTTCTCAAATTTTAACATTCAACATTTGTACAATATATATATAAATCTACTGCACTAAGTTCGCAGGAGTTGAGATGAGAGGCTTTAGTAGCACTCATTTTCAGCTTTAAGCAAAGATAACTTTGATTCTAATTCGATACGTTTGAAAAATGGTTTCGAATCTTTAATAATCAACAAGAAATATAATTTCAAAACAACTATTAAATATGACTTTCGATTGTGATGTGTATCGAAATAACAATGATGAAGTGTATTTTATCGTTAAGAATATATTATAACATAAAATTACACGAACCCTATTTTATAGCTACAAATTTATTTTAAGAGGTTCCATTTTTCAAAACATCCTATATTTCTGCATACCAAATTATTACAAAATACTATTTTTGTAGTCCCTTATTTCAGAAATTAATTATCACATAAATTTAGTGGGTATAAAAAAACAACAAAAATCCAAAACGGATTTTAGGAGTAAATATTTTGCCTTAATTCACAAAAAAAAATGGATTCTCCATTAAAATTTGCATAAGAAATAACATAGATTATATTCAATAAGACCACGTTTTTTTTTTGTTGTTTTTTTTGTCATATTTGTCCACAAAGGACCTTCAAGTACAATATTGATAAATTAAGATTATTCATTTTCATAACTTATTCAGTATAATTTGTAATGTTTTCCCTGTATTTTTGTTAATTACTTTTTCCTGAAATATTGTTTCAAATTTTAAAAAAAAAAAAGCAAAATATTTAGAGAAGAAATCATAATTGTTTAGGAACCTGATTTAATAAGAAAAAATAAATTTCAATATTTGATTAGTTTTACTAGAGTCAGATTTCGAACTTGTCTTGTTACGAAATATATATTATAATTACAGTTATTAAATTTCTATTTAAATAAGAATAATATATACCGGTATAGTAGCATTACGTTCATTTGTTAATCTTTGAAGTTCCTTGCCGGCTTTTAACTTTACAGAAATACTTTGATTGACTTCCTTATCAGCTTCATCATACTTTCTTTGAGTCTAAAATGAATAATATATTTAACAAACAATTTAGATATAGAATACCATCAAATTAAGATATTTTTCTCTAACAGTTTAAATTATTGGAGCGTTAACACCGAATGGAGGTAGAAGGATTTTTTCAAAAAAATTGTGGGATGGATTTGTATGCACAACAAATAATCTTACATTTTTTTTTTTTTTTGATAAATTACTCTGAATTGTCCTACAAGGACCATGATAATTGTAATTAAATATTGCAAAAATTTAAAGTCACAATAATATGAAGTAGAACATGATGTTTGGTGAGTCAGATGAAGTCTTTGAAAAATTACCCTCTTATTAATTTACTAAATCAATATTTACGACCTAATATTTTATAGACATACTTGGTCTATTATCGGATTTATGTTCAATTTCGAGGGACAGTATGAAATACTCAAGAATATTAGCTATAATTCAGAGACTTCAAGAAATTAATGTGACTCTAATTGGCCCATTATGACCTTTTAAATCTAATTGATCATATTCATAGCCTCAAATATTAATTAAAAAGTAGTTGACATAAAAATAAAGCGAGTTGATGCGCTAGCTTTACTCTGAGATAACAATATTATTGTAACCTCTGCATTACACAATATTATACGATTATACACCATTATTATTAAGTTTCCGAACGCTATAAATTATGCACGACAACATTTTTTCCGCCTCCTATGTCGATATTAGACCTTTTCATAATGACGTGACACTTAGTTCAGTGAAGAAGGAAGAACCAGAGATTGTTCGATTTTTTTGAGAATTATAATGCAATTCTAAATTAGGGCCTCAAAAAATCCTGTAAAAAAAAGGTCCATACTCTGAATGGTTTTCTCCCCAAAAAGTTACATTTCGTAGGGATCAGTCTTTGGAAATGATGACAATTTCCAAACATTCTCTGGAAATGTGTGTTCTTGAATATTTTTCTTTAATGGACAAGAAAGACGACAAGATGAAGCTCTTTGTTGAAGGGAAGCACCTCAAGTATGTTTGGCAAATAATTTTTTCTTTCTTGATAAGAATGCCCAAATATACTCTTGGTCGTTTACATAATCATTATCTGGAAAATGGCCTTACTTTAGGGACAAATAGATCTATTGAGAATCCATCAAACAACCTTTACAAAAGTTATATTCATAAGCACCAAGAACGTATCAACATATTTCGTGATAACCTCATGAATGAGAATAGCGTTTTTATTCCTGGAGGGTTAGCTTCTCATTCAAACCCAATCGTCGTTGGTTTATCCACATAGACTTTTGCTTTTACGTAGTCCCAAAGAAAAAATTATAAAGGTGTCCAGAAATGGGCCTCATCACTGAACAAAATTTGGCGCAGAAAAAACGGATTTTCTTTGATACGTTCAAGAGCCCATTCACTGAACACACGACGCAAACAAAGGTCCGCGGCTTCAATTCTTGCACGAGCTGTATTTTGTATGCCTTTAAATCCAAATCTTTCTTCAAAATACGCCAGATTGTTGCATACGACAAGCCAAGTTGTTGAGAGCGGTGGAGAATCGATTCTACACGATCTTCGGCTACATTCTTGGCTACAGCCGCAATATTTTCTACGTTGCGAGCTGTATGTGGCCTACCAGACAACGGGACATCCCAGCAAGTTGCTGCCCTTTCAAATTTTTCGATTATTCTGCGAATTGTGGATTCTGAAAGTCGATTATGTGGACCATAAGTTGGGCATAATTTGCCAAAAACTTCTTTCACAGAACGCTGATTTTCATAGTACAATTGAACAATTTGTACACGTTGTTATGGCGTATATCTTTCCATGAAGAATTGTAAAACAATAAAATAAAATAACTTAAATCAATCATATTGATATAAATTTCGTTTATTAGGTGGAGTTTTTGATGTATAATCGATAAGGATAATAATATAACCTGGGCCTGGGTTTAAGTGCCCCTTTTGTCATTGGAAATCAAGTGGAAGATGGTTCAAGACTCTTAAAGATAGTGTGTCTTTCATTTATCGAGCATTTTTCTCTGCAATGCAAATTCTATTCTGCTAATGAATATATTAGTTTCTGTAAGAAAATTTCTCATTTTATTGTGTATATGAATAATAACTTACATTTATTGACTTTTAATTTTATATTACATATCATTTGTCATATTAAATTTATCTAATTCTCTGCATATAACTTCTATTAAAATTTATAATTTATATAATTGTTTTATAGTTGTATTTGTTTATTTTGCCCCTACTTATTTAACTTAATATTCCAAATATACGTTACAAAACTTCACTACATTATTTTGATAATATTTACTATTTCAATGTAACTATAAAGACGTCATACTTCGTAATAAATAATAATAACTAATATCACCGTGCTTCCTACAATTTGAAAGAGAGTAAATACTAATTATATTTGAAATATTGAAATTCCCTACTCATCGTGAATGAATCTCTTCAATATTACAAATTTTGGAGTCTCCTTCGCAAGGAAGGAATCGGCTCTGCTCTCTTGAGATGGATAAACTACATTAATATGGACAAGAACAACTGCCTAAATGGTCTCAAAGGGGTTCTTAGCTTTAAATGGTGTAAGGGTGTTTATCTAATATCAGTTTATTAGGGTAAAAACCTCAATATGCTCCATGGATTTAACTGTTGATGTATAATTTATTTAAGATAATTATAAGTTTTTTTAAATATTGGACACATTTTTTTTTTTTTTTTTTTAGCTTTACAAATTACTTAAAAGACGAAGAAGGAGGATTCTATATGGATTTTGAAGTATAATAGGTATGAAACGGATTTTAATTCTACTTATAGTTGGTATATTTATTTCTGTATTAAAATGTCTTATTATATTTTGCATAAATATAATCTACATTTGTCACTAATAATTTGCAGGCTTGTAAGAGATCAGGAAAAAAATCATGATAAGAAATTCACTGCAATATAGCGATATAACGCTCATTTGCAATTGATCAATTTAATTGCGATCATATTCAAAAATAAAATATTTTTGAATGTATACACGTATATTTTTTATGTACCTTTTTATCTTAAATAAACGATTTCTTCACCTTCTTTAAATGTATTTATTTAGAAAAATATATATGTACAAAAAAGACTAAAATATAGTCTACCGGTGAAGTTAAATATTTACATAAATCATTTTTTGTCTATCTCTTTATTTGACATAAACTTAAGCTGCTCCTCCAAGTTGTCGTTACTCAGCCTCTGTCTAGTCCTCGGATCTGTTTGACTTGGGAGAACAAACGCTCGCTGCTGGCATTGCGATTTATAAATATAGGCTGAAATCTGTTTCCACGAGATTCCTGAATTTGAAAATTTAAACTACTGTTCAAGTTAACTCTTTTAGTGCTATTTGAAATATGGAAGGTTATAATTTCTATAGCATAATCACGTGATATTTTATCCTCAAAAACTACAACATCATAGGTAGCTGATTTTTTAATAAACTTTAATCAAAAGGACCATATGTTTCCCTCCTGCCTTTCCTTGCACTCGCATGTATGCCTAGCCCTATTAATATCCCTCACTTTCAGAATATCTTAGACAAGTATGGATATTTGAAGTTATTGCTGTAACATAACATAGTGCAGCCAATTTCAAGCTGGCTATTAAAAATATTAATAAAATTCATGTGTCTTGCATTGCTTATATATTTGGTTGTCGTGTATGGATTAAAAAATTCACTAATTAAAAACACTATCGATAAATTGAAAAAATTCTGGACGCCATCAGGAAACGTCAATCTAAGACTATTCATCTGAAAAAAATTAATAAAAATAACATTTGAGATAGTTATAGACTGATATCATGTGTGGAAATAAAATGGAATTCATTTTATCTAATGGTTGAGAGGGAAATTAATTAAAAACAGCAATGGACACATTATACTTCGAGGAAAGATTGGTCATTTTATCTTTCAATGAGTGGAAAATTGTAAATGAGGTATTAATTTTATTAAAGCAGTTCCATGAAGCCACAAATATTCTACCCACAGTCTTGCCTTACCTCTTTATAAAATGTTGTCAATATAACTTCATTCTGTGAACAGGAAATATCCTTTATGTCAGGAAAGCAGCATCTTCTTCAAAGAGCTGATGACACATTTAAGTAAGCGTATTATATATTTTTCATGTAAGTACTCTAAATTAACTATTGAGTTATCTTAATTTATCTTTCAAAAGAACGTTTTTAAACTTTCTGCAATAAAAAAAATATATTTCTGCATTTTCCAAGGTTCAAGAAACATTGTTTCAATTTTAATAAGGAAATTTCTAAGGTTTTGAAACTTTATTAAAAGGTAAAGAGTCTGCTATTGTAGTAGAAGAGCCTATTGAACATGATGATCTATAGATCTTTGGAAAGTCATCTCTTATACAACAGCCAGAACCGAAAATTCTTGTTCATTTTAGGAATCAAATAATAATTCTTTCCAGGGAGTTATTTGAATATTTTCAGGAATTAGTTGTCTCGCCGAATCTTGATCTAGAGCAATGGTGGATATCTAAGGGAAAATATTCATATCCTAAATTATTTTATATTTATATGCAATATGGACGTATACCGGGAGCATCAGTTCCTTCATAATAATTATCACACAAGCGAGAAAAAGAAGCGGGATAGCAGAAATATTAATCCCTCTGAATATAAATATGAAAAAATAATTTTATTTACTTAATATATGAAGTAAAAAGTTATGAATGTTTTTTCGCTTTATTTTTACAATAAAATTAACATAGTTCGGATTATCCGATTTAGAGCAAGTATGCACCGTTTTGTTGTACAACGTTTGTCCATTTTGAAGGTAATTCTGTAATTGAATAAGTCTTCGTCTCTTGGTAAAAAAAACTTGACCAGCTCGTTTTCACAAGCCTCTCTTGAGGCCAGTTTTGTACAGTCATGAAAATTTAGCAAATACTTGAAAAGTAATAATCGCTTGGTGCCAGGTATACACTATACGGCAAGTGTATAGAACCCCTCTCCATCCCAGCTCTCAGAGCTTCTGGCATGTGTGTGTCCTGACGTTGTCTTGATGGAATACAACATCCCTCATATTCGCGAATTCTAGTCGATCACCTGCTTAAATCTAGTCAATTGTTGACAGTATAATTCCAAATTGGAAAAAAAATTGAAAACCACCACTTTGCTGTTGCATTTGATACTGTTTGGTTACACAAATAGCACAATTTTTTTTTTGCACCCTACTCTGCCTTTTCTGGTCGAAGTCATACTGAAGAATGTAATGACTTTTCTCTTTCCTTACTCCCACTTTGGAACGCCGTAGCACACAACTGGCTTCACCAAACACAAAACTGTAAACGATTTTGTTAAGTGTACCTTTAACCTTTAAGCATACTTTAAGGGGTTTTTGTATTAACTGTTTATAGCTTACTAAAGACTAGCAAAAAAAGCTCAGAACTTTTTACTTAACCTCCTCTTATTATGATTTTTTTAAAGTGTCGTATGTTTATGTATAGTGTGCAGACGTCTTTTTTTTTTTTTTGTGATGTAAGAATAATTTCAATTTGGGTGGTTTCAAGGTGTGTTTGAAACTTTTTATGCATCTAAAAAGTGTTTTCGTGCCAGGAGACTCCATTATCGCCGTTAGTTTGGACTTTTATCTACAGGTCTTCTGCCTGTGAGGATTTAAATCATCTCTTGGGATTGTTCTTTTTTTTTTTCTTCTCTAATTCTTCTGTTCATCTGATGAGTTATATATGATTAGTATTTGGAGAAAAGTTAACGGAGCATTTGTAATTGTAGAATCTCCGAAACCTCTCATAATCCAAATGAAATTTCAAATTTAAAAACAAATGGCAAAGGATATCCAAACGTTCTAAAAAAATAATTACTTTCATAAGAATACTGCAGTTCGAGTGAACCTGGAAAATAGTATTAAATGGGAGACGTTTGTTCTCTTAATGGAAAATGAAGAAGGGTTACCCTATGATAGGAATACTAAAAAGCATATTGATGTGTATGTAATTGCTGTGAAATATGAGTCTGTTGAACACAAGCTAATAGGAGCTAATCCGAGGTTTGGCAAAAGTTAAGGCTGATTATATACTAGATTCTCTTTTGATGTCAGGGAAGGACCCATGAAATTAAAGAAAACAAAAAATTAAATGTAAATGGTGCATCTGAGACAGTTATCTTCAAGCTTTAAAGAATTGATAATATCAACGTGGATAAAAGAACAAACTTAGTATTGACCTTGATCAATACTTGCAAGAGGGGCAACGAGGAAAAAAATGGTTGAGTGGATGAAGCAATTTGGAGAAATCGTTGATGCTAGGGCTAAAAAACATATAGAAGTTATAAGGAATTATGGCGTGACATCGACTATATTGTGGAGTTAATTGCTGATCCCTGAACCATACCACAGATTGTACCCATTCAAGGATATCTAATAAAAACCAAGTTTTGTAGAGTCAAACTTCAGTGTCAAAAATGCTTCAATTTTGGACGTATAAAAAAATATTAGACTGAAAAAAATTTAAAAACTTACGAGAAGGAACAGGCTGTTAAAAACAATCGCTGATCGTCTTACCCCTGAACCCTGACAGTTGAGAGAAACGGTCCTCAAATTCAGGAACGTATTGCCGGAGAAAAAAAGCGATGCTAGTGCCGAAGATAGGGAGCAATTAATCTCAGAACCAAAATCAAAAGAGGAATGACTCTCAGAAGAGACTCCACCTCCTTCTTCAAACGGAGGATGTAGTAGCAATCAATTACAGATCCCAGAACACGCTCAAACCGAAAACATTTCTCTAAATAACCTAGAACCAGGTGAAGAGGATTTTGCTCTATAAGGTACTCAATTTATATTGAGTCGGAAAATATATCTATGAAAAATGGACAAGCAAAGCAAATAAATCAAACATGGACTTTCATGTGCATCTTATTTTTGAACCTCCAACTCGCTCATAATCTTCAATGAAAATAATGGACTCGACATAGCTCAATGACAACGCGCTCGGGGAATATTATTCTCTTGAAATCAATGTGTGTTCGATCCCAGGTGATTCCTAGAGAAAGAAATATATAATGTATGCATATGGATTTCACAAAAAGATTCCTAGGTTAGATGGAGTAATTGTAATACTATAATGTGTAATTATACTTAATCAGTGCAACTCCATCTAACCAATTAAAGGAACATTTAAAAAAAAAATCAAAATAAATCAACCAGACTCAAAATATTCGCCGGACAAAGATAAAACATCATATCAAAGTAGCCAAAAGCATAAAATCATTCATCAATAAAAATGAACTTATCCATTTAAAAAAAAATCTCTCTCAATATCAGGGGAGGAAGTGACCAGAGAGAAAGACATGCCTTAATGAAACCCATTTTATCATTTGACGCTGATATGATCTGCTTACAGTATATAAAATCCTCTATGTCCTCCACATTTAGAAATGATTGTCGTTGGTCCTTACCGACGAATTTCTTCCACTTTTTACGAATAATGGTTTAAATAGAGGAGGCTTAACTTTTATAAATAAAAGAAATGTTAAAATAACATCTTCAATCTATGAAAATTCTTTTTTTGTTTGGGACACAAAATTTGTATTTGCAACGGTGATGTAGTATTTTATTCAATTAATGTGTATGGGCCCAATGAAAGATGTATTCTCTTCTATCAAGAAATTATCGATTACCACGTGGATAGTTCTATACCACTTATATTTCACCTTAATGTTGACGTTGACTAATACCTATCCTAACTGTTGTATCTTAAAGGAGACGATTCACAAACTGAGTTTGGCTGATATAATGATTTCTTTTTTTTGTCCTAGGAGCTATTTTTGGTCAATAGGAGAACAAAGGTTGAGGATTGATTTGGCTTTTATTTCACCGTAACTTCAGCACTTGATTAAGAACTCGCTGTATCGCTCAAACCCCTCTTCTGATCAAAGAATGATGGAAATTAAATTTCGGTATCAGCCTCAAAATGTTTGTTTTATGAATCCAAGATGGATTATAAAGGATGTTGGATTTAGGAAGAGAAAAGAAGCAATTTGAGAAAGGGATATTCCTCCATCTACTCTTCAGAAGTGTCCGTCGATATTTAAAAAAAATAATCCAGACAGTGACATCACAAGTTTTAGTCGAAACAGGAAGGAATTCGAAGTTAACAAGGTTCAAATAGAAAACATTATAGATATCTATTCAATTTTGGCTCGTTCGATTATGGCAGAATCAATTAATTCTTTTACAGTGGCAGAGGTTGTGGAAGCTGAAATTGAGGCCAAAGTCATTGTAGAAAACAACTCGTCGAGAAGATTAAATCATCTGTATAAATGAACAAAAGCTCAGCACCTAATGTTAAGAAAACAATTTATGATGGAAAAATCCTAACTCAAATGGAATATATTATAAGCTATTTCCATTCTGGATTCCAGGCAATTGTTTTGTCTGGAAGACTTATTTTTCCAAAAAGGCAAAAAATGGCGCTGAATTATAAGCAAAAAAATGTTTACTAAGGAGAATATTACTCAAAAATATTAATTTTTCCAAGAGAAATTGATCCTTTTCTTTTAAAAATCGGTAAAACAAGGGGAAATAAGGGCAAGATGCCCAGTTCACTGACGAAGGGAAGAATAGCTCTAATTCTGCCCAAACGAAGAGAGACGGTTCCAATTTTAGCCACACTCGGAGGACGCAGAACTACCTCAGAGACACTGATGCTAAAGCAATAGAGTTCGTCATTCTAAATGCAAAAGCTCTTATTACAGAGAAGATGACAACATACGAACCGCTCCACCCTTACGAATTGAGGAGTATTTTACTAGCAGTTGCAGCAAGACATGCAGATTTATCCCTGAAAGTACCTTCGCTGGGAAACGACGATTCCTGGACTATGACTAGAAGAGAGATAAAATACTTCTTAACTATCTATTTGCAATACCATAAGATTATAAGGGAAAATTTAAAAAGATTCAACTAACACATTTAGTCCATTATATGTTTTTTGTTTTGTTTTTCTAATGTGTCGCTGAAATATTAATTTTAAACTGTTATATGAATTTTATTCTATTTTTACAAACTAATTGACTTCAGTATTTTTATCCACATTTTACTTTTAAATGTACAAAACCTAGAATTTTGATGTAAATTCATCCCCGAAGGTAAAAATTTAAACTATCGTGTTTATTCATGTATCTGTATTAGCTCCGGTTTTTATGTATAAGCATATTAATGAACGGTACATAAAATAATGATAAAAATATATTAAATGATATATGTATAGACATGCAACTAAAAATTAAAACAAGTAATATAATTGAATAAGAAAATTAAATGCTAATTGAATCATAAACGAAGTGCAACAGTTTCTCCACTATAACCTTATCTGGCCAACAAATGAATAAATACAAATTGAGAGAGTCTAAAAATTTTAATTAATAGTAGATCAAGACAAAAATTGATATTATATTTTTTGTTCGATAATGACTAAAGATTAGTAGGAAATTTATCAATATGTTATTTATAATCTATATCATAATCCTAATGAAAGATGTGTTCCAACTTAGCATGAAATTCTAGATACAGATATATATAAAGAATGATATTTTAATGATCCGGTGGGGAGGCTAGATAATTCCTTATTACATTTCGATAACATTTATTCCTCAAGTTATCTTCTTGAATATGTGAGAGGTGTATATAGGTCCCTATGTACTCTTACCCTTCCTGAGATGGCTTCAAAATGTTTTCTTGGATCCATTATCAGTTTCCTTGTTAGTTGTTGGAGCCTTATTGAGTTAGTTATGGACATTAGATATGATTTTTATGAGAGAACGCCCTGGACGGATTGCTTGAGTTGAGGATGAAAGTAAGCAGTGAAAAGGAATCCTAATTATTGTGGCTCATGGGGATGGCGACTTTCTTATGCGACTTAGGTGAGGATTATGTCATAATTAAATCAAGTTAATTATGCCCTACAGTTTGCAAAATGTATCATATCAAGCAAGAAAGGAAAATAATTTTTAGCTACGGTTAATTTATGAGAATACAAATACGTCATACTTAGGAAATGGTAAAAAAAATCTATGATGGGCTTATAGAAATGGATGATAAGAAATCTACAGTACGCCTATATTAAATTTGAATTCCTACCAAAGACTAGAATTGATTATTAATTTTTTATTCAGGCCTGAAAAATAAGAATCAAAAACTATCCTAACTTTCGGAATCGGATAATGAGGAGAACTATATTCTTAATATATGTATGCAATACAAAATTATACAGCCTAATGAGTCCCAAAACTGGAACATATTCTTTTTACTTAAGTTCCCATCGAATTTCAAGGAGAGTGGTAAATAGAAAAATGCATTGGAAAAGTTAGGGCCGATTAGGCTAATGCTTCAAATACCAATAAACTACCTAGGCTGAATTCTTAAAATATAGTACTTTTATTTATGAGCGATTTCTATAAAGAAATTTTTTAAAAAGAAATAGAATATTCTTAGAAAATTAATTATAATGCAACAATATAGCTCGATGGACAACGCGCTCAGAAAATTTTTTACTCTTGAACTCAATGTGGTTCGATACTCGACCGTTCCTAAAGAAAGAAATATACTTAATGTATATACTTCAAAGACAACTTATAGACCAGATGGAGTAATTGTAATACTATAATGTTTACTTATACTTAATCAGTGCAATTCCATATGACACATTAAAGTAATATTAAAACAAAACAGTATAAATAAAATATTCATAGATCACCAACCTTAAAATATTTAATGTCAAAAAGGTCACGACATTAATTACTACATATATGGATGTGCCGAAATTTTAAAAAATCAACAATACCTCAGCTCCCTTTTTCTATTAATAATAACATGGAAAACTATGCAAACAATTAAGAAGTCCTTTATAAACGAGGATGACAGTATGAATTACACATTATGCAGCAAGAAAATAGAAACGTCAGCAGATATTTTTATAAGAGTGTAATAAAGCGAGTCCTTTGGTAAGAATGTATGAAGTAAAATTAAAGAAAAACTACAAGTCTCTACGTAAAAAACTGATTGGGTAGTGGCTACCGATCAAATTTCCCAGGGTTTTTAAGGCGGATGCCATCATAATTAAAATGTAGTTAATAACATATTTTTTCAGATGTAACAAAAAACCTATACCAACAAATTTGGAAGGTGTCATCGAGAGAAAACTCGACGTTTTATCTAATTTTTTCGAGAATGGTTGTTAATTTGAACTTTTAGGTGCTTGTAAGAAAAAAAATGAAAAAAGCTGTGATTGTTATTGTCGTTTTTCTTATAATTGTTTTTTCTTTAACCCATATTAGATATGTGTAGGGATTGTGATATATTCAGTTACAAAGTTTTTTTGTCAGAATTATGAATAAAGGTGTTTTTGGGCTATTAAAAAAAAGCAATCCTTTATAAAAACGTAAATGAATCATATATTAAATAGTTGATTTTGAATTTTTTAAAAGGGAGTGAGCTCCAAGTCTTACATTGGAATATTTTGGATTAAAAAAAATAATGTAAATACATTGGTATAAATATACCAAGACCGTCGCAATGAAGTGTACGTGCACATATAACTCCCCCCTCACCCAGAAATGAGGTCTGGCGATGGGTATGACTATTAAGTAGTTCTATATGAATATTACACATTATAATTTTTTTTTATAATAACGGTATGGAAACAACTTATTTGGTTTAAAAAATTATACTTTACAAATAAATTAAAAAACCCTCACCCATTTATTTGTTGTAATATTTTTCAAATGGAAAATATTCTATGATTAGAATCATAGATTTTTGGACTGAATATATATGCTCTAACAAACCTATATAACACATTTTGTTGAAAAAATATTTTTTCCCGTAATTCGATATTCATAATACTTCTATAGTTAAGTTCAACACCGGAAGAACATTAAAAAATGTCATTTATATCTGAGCTGAAAGAAAAACTGGATTTGAACAGCGTTCCAAAACCTATTTGTCTTAATATGAAGCTCAATTTTGATTCATAACTAAAAACTATGTAGGTATAATGGAATTTAAATAACATAATGAAAGCATTAATTATGTCTTGTATTATATGATAATAGTAAAAACTTTATTATACAATAATTAGAGAACTCAACCTACAAGAAGTTACAAATATATATTTTAGTTCTAAAAAATTGTATTATCAAAGTGAAAGTATAAAAAAGAATCTGAAGCTATCAAGCTTATTTATGAATTCAATAATTTTAAATAACATTACACTATCATTTTAAATAGTATCTAGCTTATTAACAAACTGTGAATAAATTTTTACAGGATCTCCAATCATTGGACTAGTTTAATCATATCAGTTAATTGAAAATTTGTAGATCAAATTTGAAGGTTCCTCTAAAAAATGTTATTCCCCTTCTTGTAATGAGTTCATGTGCTTCAATCTTTTTTTTTTTTTGCTTTTTCGAAGTCAAAATATGAAAAAAAAATATCAATGAAGATATAATATTAAGTATTTTAAGTTATATTGATATTATACGTGGATTGACGCAAGAAATACAAGATTTTATTTAGAGCGGACCAATTGAAGCTAGCATTTCTGAATTCAAGTCACCGTCGATATTCTTCTATTATATCGTAGTATTTTCTTTTGTAACCAATTTCAACTTCAATATGACATCAGTAAGATTATGCTGATATTGATAGCTTCCTCAAACACATCAGCGTGCTTCATATCTAAGATATCGTAGAAATATGTTGTACTTGTAGTTAATAGTATATTCTTTGGTTAATCCCTTGTATTATGTAAATGAAAAAAAAAAATCGTGTCCTATTAATCTTAGAGTCAGAAAAGCCCATTCCAAATAATGAGGCATCAGTTTGGTATTTTTCATCTTCCCTCCATAAAAGTCCTTCCACAAGGACAGGGATGTCCACCACTCCACTAAAGAAAATACATATGCTGTTTCGGAGCAAAATTTGACATCTTGAATCTCATATGACGATAAAAAGTAGATACTTATCCGCCTTGTGATTTGAGAAAGAAACAAGGACTCTTGGAAGACTTGCTGCAGTTCATAAACGTACTTCTTTAATTTTATAAGTCACAATATCATAACAGTAATAAACAATAACTCTTGAGTAACTAAATAAAAAAAGGTGAGGTTTCGTAAATAGTAATCATCCATACAGTATAGTAATTCATGATCATGGTGAGCTTTTTCTTTCTTAACAAATTAAAAAAATATATATATATGATATAGTTAGTTAAGCTATCTGATAGTTTTTCAATGATATAATTGTCTTTCATTACTTTGGTTTACAATATATCACTAATCAGAAATTAATAAAAATGCTAATTTCTTTATCTTTAAGACTTCGTAACTCAATCTTGGATTGAGTTACGGATCAAATATTAATTATTGTGTAGGCCTATTCATACCACATAGATAATTTGAGATAAATCCGATTCCTCTTATAAATTTTTCGTGGAACGACTCATTTGGAAATATATATGTTAAACTGTTAGTTGTTGATCTGATGAAAAATTTTGCAACTGATATGTAAGTGTCTCTGTATAGGCTTTCATCGTAATTCTCTTTAAAATTGAAAACACATAATATGGATACAAAAATTTAATTTACTTTTGTAATACAATTCACTATCATGGATAATATACTAAGTATCAGTAAAATAATAAAAATGGGGCATCTTTATTACTTTTTCAATCAATTTATTGGGGCATATATCCATGAATATGATAGATTCAAGTATCAGAAGCTACCAATAGAAATCCAATATCTATGAAAACAGAAACAGTTACAATTCTCCAGTTTTGATGTAAATTAACAGAGATTACTCATAACATAATTTTAACCATATAGAAAATTAGAAATTCGATGTCCACTTAATAATTTAGTAAAATCAACAGTTAAGAACTGCATTACACATCAGTCGTAGTAATAGTGATATAGACTGAAATGTATAAAATAAGGAAAACTCCAAAAGTACACTTTTTTCTTGCACAATCTTACCCGATATTCTTTCAACTCAATAAAAGAAGCCCTCTCCTTTTCACAAACTTCTTTATAACACTCACGAATTATCCCATACTTCTCCTACAAGCACTCATAGTCTCGCAAGATGTTTCTATACATTAACCTTAATGGGGAATCTTCTTCCTGATCCACAGACATCTTCTCCTCTCCCTCCCACCCATTCAAGCAGGCACGATCCAAACCAAGATATGCTTACTCCTCATTAAGAACAATATCCTTCTTCTTTTCTTTAATTCTCCTTTTCTTTCTGTTGAAAATTCCAAATAAACGTACGCTTCATTCTTCAATGGAGCACAAGATGTATGGAAATGGGAAAATAAATAAAATATCGCGCTCCTCCTGGTTGAGACATTCAAATGTATTTAAAACACTATATAAATGTTTTTGTTTTACTTTTTAACGAATTATATGAAATGAATCATAAAGTTTATAATTTGATTAGAAGTAAAAAAGTTTTTAATTTACTTAAGGTAAATATTAAATTAACATTCCACATCATAATTCTATTAACTAAATATTCATGATTTTAGAATATTCCTTCATTTAGTCTAAACTGATGTGTTGTCGTAATAGGAACTTTTGATCATTGCTAAAGACATTTCCACATAAGTCTCTATTATTAATAACTTACAGTTACTATGTAACTGAAAAAATAACTTTGGATATAAATACCTTGTTTTCTGTAGCATTACTTTTTATAACATAGCCCGATTACATAATGGTCTAACCTTGTATTTCTATTAACTTTTGTTTTATACTATTATCTTTCTACTGGACATTGAAAGTTGAAAATACACCATCTTGAACTAATCATACTGAGTTATACTCAAAAGTGTTACATTTTATGAAGTTGTTAATATTTAGCGACTTACTTTGTATGATAAATATGATTTCTTTTAATAGAAAAATGTAGGCTAACTAAGTCAAAATTCATTGTATTGCACTATGGAATGGGGTTTCTTACTAGATGAAAAAATAGTTTTCGGGATGGGAGGGGGGTTTGGAGCACGATTTTAGAAAATTTTGACTAAAATATTTGCTCATTTTCATTAATTACCATCTCACTCCCCTACTTCAAATATTTTATTAGAAATAAATAAGACCATTTAGACCTAAAAGTGAGAGTAACTATAAGGGTATAAATGATAATAAACATAAAATATTAACCAATATCAAAAGTAAAACATATTCTCAGTTCTTATTGGATATTCAACAGTCTCGATTTCTTAAACAATCAAATATAAACTCTATAAAAATAATTTTGACTACATATCTCATTTAAATACCAAATTACCAAAATAATTTTCAATACCAAAATATGAAGTCGATTGGTCGAATACTTAATTAAATCACTTCCCAAAGACATCATCTGATAAAATCAAAGAGCTTTTTTACCACGTATAAATATTAAAAAGGATTGTTAATGCTAACCTACGTGTTTCCAGATAATGAAGAGGGGCAAAAAGCTTCCTTAAGTCTTCGAAAAGAATCATAATTTATGTATAATTGTATGTTCACAAAAATTTCGACAATTTTCAAATCCCTACTTAATAAAGACCCTTGTTTACATTAACTTCCTATTATATTATTTTGGAGGGGAAAAATATATAACTGCTATAGATAGGATAACCTTCAACATTTAAAATAGCATTGGTGCAGGGAAAATATGATAATAATACCCTATTTATACAAATATATTATTATGTATTATGTTAAATTTACACCAAAAGCAGGCAAGAATTTACAATTTTGAAACAGATGTTAACACCATCACAATTTATTAAAGAATGAAGAAAATATAAAAAATGTCACTAATAGGGCGTTTTTAGGACTGAAAAGGCGTTAGCTTTCCTTTTCCCCCAAAATGAAAGGATTTATGAAAAATTATCACTCTAGAAGAAAAATTTGAATGAGAAAACAGGTGAGAAATTTTTTTAGGGATTTTTTTTTTTTTAAAAGGTAATTCGATAAAATTATAAGAAGGACAAAGATTTAAATTTTTAAAATTAATCAAAAAATCCAAGCCCCCCAAAAAAAAAAAAAAAATATGTATATTTATAATCCTGCAGATGCAGACGCCCCTGTATAAGCATTTTTTCTTTTCTAGTAATAAAGCTTATATTTTTCTCCACGTTATATATGTAAAGTTGATAATATTGTAGAGAAAAACGCGTGCAAGGAGAAGGGGGGAAATACACAGGGCCGTATGTAAGGAAGATTTTTCAGTCCGCTTTACATGGGTGAACGGTTGATTTTCAGTGGTGAACGTCGGATATTTAAACAGGGCAAATGCTACAGCATAGATTAAATCTTGTAAGAATATCGTCCAATGGACTGTCTGACCATTATTTTCTTCAGGCAAACATTGGGAAAAATAAAATGAAAAGGAAAAACTCTAGACGGAAAGTCAATGCCGACCTATTCATAAAGGAAAGAGTATCATGGAGTATAAAATGCACGGTGTAAGAATGAGAGAAAATTCTCTTGCTGGCTTGTGAAGACGACAGGGTACAATGGGCCTCCGTCCACAAACTCAATCTCCTCAGTCTTGCTTTTCTCACCTCCTTGGACATTGTCGCTAGTCTCAAAGTCCTCTGCAGAGGGAATATTGTTGTTGTACACTACAGAGAGCTGCTCGGGAGAGAAGATTGGTCCGATATCGAGATTAAGAAGTCTTATTCCATGAAAAATCCATCCGCTGGGTTAATTTGATGAGTGGCTATTATTTTCTGTGTCTGCAGTAACTTTCTCTTCAGCAGAAACGGACTTTTCAGATCTTGGTTCAGGCAGTAAGGCCTCAACTGGAGCAGGGTCATCGGGACAGGAGGAGGCAGTGACTGAGGATGAGGATGTAGCAGAGGAAGTTTTCTTAACAGCAAAGTTCAATGTTTTCTGCTTCTAATGATCAATTTTCCCTTGATACTTGCAGCTGGGGTCATTCTTATGGAGTTTAACTTTGTGATCATTAAAGTTGTCCTTCTGTATTTCCTTCTGACAGATAGAACAAATCACCAACTCTCTGTTAAAATGCGTTTTCCGCTTCCCGTGATACATTTCTGATAATTAATAAATTACTGCAACAATCCACTCTAAAAAGTACATAACTATTATTTATGTCCCTTTTAAGCAGTAATAATTTAATTTATCTTGTATTCAATGAAAAAAATTCTCACGCTCTTAAATATTTCAAGAGTACTCCATACAAAAATGTTGTGTGCGTCTTTTTTTTTTTTTTTTTTGCTGTAAAGTACTTCACGTTTGCAACCAGTAACGTTAAACGTAATATCTAACTCAAATATCCACTCAATGTGAAGTACTTTAAATCCATACGAAAAATGTTGTGTGCGTCTTTGTTTTTTATTTTTGGCTGTAAAGTACTCTTGAAATAATTGCAGTAATTTATTAATTATCAGAAATGTATCACGGGAAGTGGAAAACTCGTTTTATATTCAAAGGTTCAATCATTTATATTTATAAAATGACAGGCAATATTTGCAAGAGATATTACGGTAAATTACAGGATTTGAATTCAAATTTCTGTGATGAATTGAGATACCCGAGAGTGTTAACTGTAGTTTAAAACCTCCTTTTTATCTATCTGACTTAATTTGGGCCCAATATTGTCTTAGAGATATAATTTATTGATTTACTAATTCTATAAATGTGCCGGTGAATTTTGGCTTCTTTAAGTACAATTTGTGGTGCCTCCAAAGGATTAATCAGAATCATTTTTCCATTTAAATGAACTATAATTTGTTAAAAAATGTATTCCATGTTCAATTTTGAGAAAAATTATCTAGCTTCCTTTTGGGTGGACGTGCTACAAAAATGTAATTTTAATATGTAATGACTCAGTACTATTATGAGTTGGTCATAAGTTACATATATATATAATAGATTTTAATATTTAATTATGACTTAATTCGTCTATATTTACATACCTATATGATTGGAGGAAGGTTGAGTAAGGTTTTTGTTTTGGTCCGCTGAAGCGGACAAAGTGCAATACTGACGTACGGCCCTGGAAATACATATGGTATCATTGTTTAAAATACTGATGTGATTACCCTCTGCCTGCTTTATTATGATTTTTGAGGGTATAACGAAAGTATTTATTAGCAAAATGTTTAATGAAGATATACTACGTATAATTGACTTAGACGTTTTTTATCTGTTACATTCGATTTTATAACGTCACACTCCATGAAATTGTAATTCATTATGAATCTTATTCTCAGAATAATAGCTAATGAAACGACAAAGTAGAGTATTTCCAAATATATTTGAAGTTCCAAGTTTAAAAAAGAAGGCTTTAATTAAATATAATCTACATAATAAAAAATATACCATCATACATTTATGTTAAATATACAAAATTAAACAATTGGAATCATATAACTAATAACAATAAATTATCTATACAGAATATTGAAATTATAGATTGATCCAAATAATATTTTCTTGTTCTGACACCGGAATCCAGCTAAATATGTCATAACTTTAGGTTGCAAAACACAAGCGAGACGTGGAGTTTAATCAAATAGATAATCACCCCTCTTCTTCATGTGGAAGTTGCTATATACAAATGTGCACAGGATAGATATATCTCTACCGATGAAATCTAACTAATTATTAATAATAAAGTAAATGTCAAAATCATAAAATTAGACAATAAATATACTGATAAAAAAAAATGTTAGAAATAAATCCATCTTAAAGATTTAGAGCAAAAACTAATTATGTAGTAATGTCCGACGATATTACTCCTTATTAAGAGCATCAAAAAAAGATATTTTCCCCGTTATTTACGCTTATATAACAACATCCTATTATCATGAAAAATATACACAATTGCTAATTATAATGCTACACCCAATGTGTTGCAACCATTTCAGCAGTTGTTTTTGCCTTTTATGAGTTTTCTGAATACCATTTCTTGGAGACTATCAACCATAGCTAAGCCTTAAGTGATAAAAAAAAGTAATATTGATTGACTATGTAATATCGGAAAATTAATTATCATACCCAAGTCTTTAAGTGAAGAAACTAGTCCCAGACAAACTAGTTGCGAAACATCCAAAGCTACTACCCCATTGTTGTGACCATTTAAGGAGTTGTTTTTGCTATTTAATGAGTTGTGTATCATAATTTTTGATATGTTTAGCTAAAATAGAATTATATTTTAGGGTTAGATTTAAAAAAAAATTGAATACTTATTGTCAGATGGTACAAAATTCAGAGTTCCACTTCGAAATTAGAAAATATTTTATACTTTTTACTGATAACGATAGGTTTACCCGGGTATTTCTCCATAATTTTTTTGAATGTAAATGATTAGCAATGGATAAGGTTATATTACATGCAATAAGCATCTTTGTGAGATCAGAGTTAAAGTCTGACTTGATGTATTTATCATTAAATTGATTTTTTAGATGAATATCCATGCTCTTGATATGAGATGAGAATAATGAGTGTCGTATAATTCTAGACAAGGGACTAAAATCATATTTATATCGACAAATCCGACAAACCATCTATTTCTCATCCGGTAAGTATTTTTCAAATTCCTGGGCCTCCAATTTCAGAAATCCAGACAGAACGCGACGTTATTTTAGGCATTTTATTCAGTTCTCTATCGACGATAACCATTTAATATTATATTAATATTGAATAATAAAGGCGGGAATGATAACGTTCTTGATTGATAGAAGAAGATGTATATTATTTAATCAATGGTGCCATAAGTATTTCTTCTCTTCTCCTCGCACGCTTTTCTATTCTCACCAAAATTATCACCCTTATATATATGTGAATAGAAAAAAGTAGACGATGTATGTAGTGAAGTTACTTGAAAAGACCAGAGCGAGGCCTATTCTTGACGTACAATTGTCATTTCTGCAAGAAAATAAGTATGATTGCCTGAAAGAAGGTGGGCGACTTTTTATTTGGCCAATTGGCATTGGTTAGACTAAACTTGATTCAATTGGTCGTCATGTTTACTCCGTGCCAATAATTCTGTAACGATTGTTCTTTTATGAATTAAGACCCATCTACTCTTTTTAAACCATACTCAGATTAACTCTAAATTAATTAGATTACAAAAAATTTATTAATCGTAAACATTAGGAAAATTGAATATCTTCGAGCTTTTACAGGACGAGGAAACTAACGATCTTATGTTTTGTACACAAAATAATAAAAATAATAATAATGTCCAATTTTTGTTTCAATGTTTTGTTGTTTGGAAGATATCACATCTTCCTGTCCCTTGCATCTTTCTTGCTAAGGGAAAGTTAAATGATGGTATGCTTAGAAATACTGCATATTAATTTGTATCTCATTTGAAATTTCTTCTTTCTTGGACCGGGGGGCTGTATGGGATGTTGATCGTTTTGTGATGGAGCCAGAACTTACACGTTCCTAAGGTTTTAAGTTACTAGCCATATCTGATCCTAGAACTTCGGTTATACTTAACTCATCCTCAAAAGTATATGTGTCATTCACTGTTTTTATTGGAGCTCTTGATGAGTATTGCTTAGGTCAGTGATGGCCAAATTATGACATGCGTGTCACTAGTGACATGCAAAGGGATTCTGTCTAACACGCTGGGGAAAAGCTCATATGAAATTTTTTTACCAAAATGTGGAACAATTAAGCCAAAAGTGTATTAAAATGTATGTTAATTAGATAAAAAAATAAAAATAACTTTTTTTTCTCCGGTGCATGGAGGAAAGGAAGTGGAGCTTAGTGGCGTCACCTCCCAATACCCTTAGTTGATTTACATATGCAGTGTTATATTCTACAGCCTTCCTTCAAAAGTTATTCTTTCTTAGGCGACCCGTGTAAACTGTGCCATATTTCAATTGCCATTTATTATTATTTCTTAAACTTTCAAACATTTTTTTAATTTTTTATAACGTAGGAATAAACTACAACGAGGGGTTTAGAGTATTTAAGAATAAACACATCTTTAGATCTGGCAACAGGATAACAAAAGTAAGGCTATGGGATATATCTTTCATCTAAAGTACTTAGATTTAAAACACCAAAGAAATAAATTATGTATCTAAAATAATGGAAAATCATGAGAAGATAGCTCTTTGATACCTGATCCAGGTTTTGACAATTTTCGATTGCATCCCAATTTATCAGTAAAAAAATAAAATTATCTGAAAAGCGAAGCAATATGAACTTCCAAGAAAGCTGGACTAATCAATATCGTGTTATGAAAAGAAATTGCAAAGTTCTTAGCATTTTATGTAATGAAAAAGCTGTGTGGAGATCATGGAATGTGAAAAGACATTTCGAAACTGATCACATGTTGATGTTACAAAAAAGTGAAAAAGAACGTGAAAAGTACTTCACGCAAAATCTGAGAAAGACTATTACTCCATAAATTTTTTATTGAGATTCGTAAGTGATAATTCAGATTTACTACAACTTTTAATTTTTTTGACAGTATTTTTAGGCGTGGAAAACCTTTCAGTACTCGATTTATAAAGCTTTTCACAGAAGTAGTTGGTCATCCCATTTTACCGTTATAGAGCATTATACACCAAGAAGTAATGTGTACTAAAGTAGGATGTAGATTATTTAAGATGAACTGTCACTAAAATATTTAGCCTGATATCAGCACGAGTATTACACAAACGTGAATTCAGCATACTGATAAACGATGTAGAAACAGGTTTTAAAGGATTGTTAATGTACGTTGGATTAGTATAGGAAAAGTTTAAGAACGAATTGTCGGATTTTTAAATGAGATAAAATTCTTTCTAAATATGTGAACAATAACGATTTTCTCAAGTTAGATGATGATGCCAGGCTCAGTAGACTAATATTTTTTAATGATCTATCAATGCATTTAAATGAATTAAATGTTAAACTAAAAGGCTACGGTAAAAGTATTGATATTGTGCTTGGATTTATCATCGCTTTTGAAAGTAAGCTTCATATTTTCCAAGGTAATTTAGAGACTAAAGGTTACAAATACTTTCCAACACTGAAAAATAAGCGTGAGGAATTGAATTATCAGGATGAGGATATCAGGATTGCTGAAGAAGCCTATTTTGGGTCAGTTATAATTTCTCTGATAGACCAATTTTAATACAAAATTGTTCAATTTCGGACACTTGAAGAAATACTACTTACCATAAAATATCCGGAGAAGGCACATTTTACCAAAACGAATATAGCATTGATATCTCCTTTTTATGATCCAGTATATGTCAGAAGAAAATGCGGTTAATGGTGGTGTTGCAAGCCACTCAGAGGATTCTGAGAGCCATTCAAAGGTCGTGTTGTTAGAGAGCATTAGGAAATAAGTGAATGAAAGAAACAGGCTGCATTACGTAATTTCTCATATGACTCGAATCCTCGAAGTTGTATATCTCTGACTGTTAATTCATACCTCTAATTTATCTCAAGCTAAGTTATTGAGAACCATAACTAGTAACTTGTAGGCTCTTTCAACAAATTTTTATGTGTATTGTTGTGTTACGATACAATGACATTTGAATATGCAACTTCGTTTGCAATAATATTGTAGGAGTGATGTTTATCAAAGAATATGAATATTAAAACTCTATATACTCATTGAATCCAATTTAGAATTGGCTCTAACTTCATTAACATGTCAAAAAAAAAAAAATGTAAATTCCTTTGCTAATGTTTAATTCCATCAATTAATTTATTTAGATATCTTTCATTAGAAACTGTAGCAAGAAGTATAAAACTTCAAAATATAAAAATTATATTAAAAAAATGTAATTTCCATTAGAATAACTATTATCTTTATGGAAATTTAAACAATATACCAATTATATTTTTTAAGGGATAGTCTTCCAGTGTTTCATCAATTAATACAGAAAAAATATTTTTTTTCTGATTAGGATTGTGTAAAGTAAAATAATATCAATTATTAATAATATAGTAAAAGATCATTTTGTATTAACATAAATTAAGGATTTAGTACATGTTGTTAATCAAAAATTATTCATTAATTGATTTATTACATTTTAATAAATTCATTAGTATAAGGTCGGATATGGTTAAGTACATTTAATGTCCAGCAACCGCTTCTATAATAACTTTAAACTGTATTTTTACTTTTTATTTATAACGTTTACCTAAGCAAATTTTCTAATGACGTCATCCAAAATACAAATATAGATAGTTACTTTATAAATCTGCTTTGTTTGCTCTGCGATTTTCTTGATGTCTAACCTTGTTCTAATACATGTACTCGCGAAAGATGGAAAGTAAAGATATGTTCACTTAATTGCTTAGGCACACATAATTTTTTCTTTTATTATGCGGTGAAAATTTCTACCAATGAAGTGAAATCAAGAATGTAATTTATCTTGAGCACAGAATTCAAAATTGATTGCATTTTTTATCTAGACCGTTGGGTTTCATAAAATTCTGAGATTACAATAATTTGGGACTACTATCGTTCATAGTAATTTGAAACTATTATTGTTCATAGTAATTTTTCAACATTAAGGCAAGTCCCAATTTAAAGTACGATGAATAAAACTGATGTTAAAGGGATTTTTATTATTATAAAAGTGTTTTAATGATTCTGTTTCTTGTTCTGAACTCAACATATTTCTATTTTTAGGGTGAAATATAATGAACTCAGATCATCTTATTTAGACCCTTATATATTATTCATTATTCACAGTGATGAGGAATATAGAAGCTTATATTATAGAAAATTTTTAATGTTTAATTTAAAAAAAAAGCTTATTTATATAATAGGCCTATCCAAGGATTTTGGTTCGATTTTGTATTTTTAAGTGATTCTTTTTTATGAATGTGTACTAGCAAATAGAACGCATTTTCTAAGAATATTGTTTACAATTTCAATATCGTAATAAGGACGTCATAAATCATTATAATTAATATCATAATACCGCCCCTCGTGGATCATTACTTTGCTTAACGTTGCATTGATTTTTTAGAGGAGGTCTACATGTTGGTAATGGAATTTCATCAAAATGAGGGATGGGTCTTGTTGTTGAACACAAATCTAGATACACAATATGACTTCTATGTTTATTTGTAAATCCAATTACAACTTATCTTAACTTACAACTGCAAAAATCAGGGCCAGTATTTTTGATAAACTACTATTAATAATTTCAATAATAATTTATCAATTTTTTAGTTGTATTTTTTTAAATTACTTATATTTATTTAACTTATTATCACAAATATACGTTATATAATACTTTAATAAATCAAATTACTACTAATCTACTGTCAAAAGCAGAGAGAGAATCAATGATTTTTGATTTCTGGTCGTGTAATAAAGTTTGTTTGTGTATGTCTTTTATGGGTGCCCACACTTTTGAACCTAGGAGGCTTCTTGGCTCTATCGAAATTGGTCAGGATAAGACGAGAGTAACCCTGTTTTGTTTAGGGAAGGGGTCATATGGGGGGCTCATTCTATAACCCATTTTTTTTTTTTTTGACCTCAAAGAGACTAAATATGGGGGTTGAGTTATAAATGAAAATTGGCTTGCGTCTCAAATATTAAATATACGAATAAGGACGTTTTTTAAATTTATTCAAAATCAAAAATTTATGGGCAAAAAAAAATCGTTGAAAATTTCAATTTCATTTTTTTTTCAGATGCAAAAACAAAATCGATTTCCAATGAAATATTGTATTGGTAGGAAAATTTAAAATGTAGAAATTTGTCCGGAGATTCGTTTGCATTTAAATTTGAGACATAAAAATGATTTTAAACTGCTAAATTTGACATTTTCTGGATAATTTTTTTTTTCAAAACTTCAGTTTACAATTTTTAAGAAGGAGAAATACAACATTACGATGCATTTGGGCATTAAATTTTAAATCTAAACAACAATTTTACAATATATGCAAAAATAAACCAGTTATTGAGTGTATTTTCCCCTCCATAGACAACATTTGAAGTTATTTTATCCCCATGGCCAGTATAATTAGAAATATGTACCTCCTTCAATCATAATGAAAATACGTACTTCGACTAACTCGCTAATTCACTTATCCTACAGACCTGCCTGATCAAAATTCAGTATATTTTAAATAATATTATTGTATTTAATGAGAGTTAATTCTTCTTCCTCTATTAATGTTGTAGTCATTTACGTAATCCTCTTCATTAATTCGTAGTCAATATACAATCTCCCTTTCGCCATTAGAAGAATAAATTGGGTTTTCAGATTTTTAATTTTTTTGGTGCATTTTCGAATCGACAACCCAAACCTTAAAAAAACTTAGTGACAAGTCAGAGAATTGATCTGGTTTAAAAAAATCAATTTATTATCAAAAAAAACAAAAAAATTTGCCATTTAGAGCTCAGAAATATTATCTAAAATACATTAAATGGTTGTTTTCTGTTGTAAAAATGATTGAATAATTCCCCCAAAATTTCAAAATCTCACTATCACAAAATAGCTAATAAACTTAGTATAATGAGAAAAACCAAAAATAAACTAGCACGGCAACGATTCAAAAAGATGAATTGATAATCATTTCTTAGTTAGTAATTATCATTAGACTGATGGATTATTCATACTAGAAAATAATCATAGATTGACAAACAACCATAATATGAGGAAAGAACATAATTCCACTATTATTCTAACAGAAAACAAACATTTAATGAATTTTATAGTAATAAACATAAAATATTTTGATTTAAAAAATTCAATGGGAACATCAATTTCAACCAAGAATAAACAATAACGACGAAAAAACCTCATTTCTTTATATATTAAGGCAAAATATCTTTGAAGGAAAATGGCTTTAAGACAATATGTCCTGAAGGAAATAATTTAAGGCAAAATTACCGGGCACTCGTTTGCTCTACCATTTTTTCCTAATAATCATATCGAAGTCTAGTCATAAAATGTTTTAACGGATTTTTTTTTTAAAGTTATCCAACTGCATGTTTAATTAATATTTGGTAAACGACACAAGGATAAAAAACAAAAATGAAAAATCACCAAATCCGGAGATCTGATAATTAAATCGTATCATGAAGAGAGGATCTTTGGCTAGTTCTGGCATATAATTATTAATTAACATTCTAAAACATTGTGTATTACTATCTCCCTTCGATGGAGAAGGAATTGAGGATTATTATTGCCTTACAGACGTAATCATGGAGCCACAAAAGGAGCTCTTGGTTCTTGTGCTTCCTTGCATATATTAAGCATTGTAGTAATTTTTAAACATTGGTAGAATAAATAAAAGGAGGTATCCACTAATTTTTGGCAAAAATTACCACTTATGTCCTTAGGATTTTCCTGGAACTTGTTTGTAAAAAATAAAAGAAGTCCCCAGTCTGTACCTCAGCCATTGTTAACGTATGTCAGTAAATAGGTTCTTCAAAAGGACATTTGGATTACATGTTCCATGCATCACTAATACCAACCTGTTCAAACCATCGCCTTGTGATAGATGAAGGGTCCTTCTCTTCATGACCAATATTAACAGTCGAATTTTCCTTATCATTTCGTTAGGAACAACTACTAATGCCATAAATACAGGGATCGGAGGACCGAGGTAATTACTTTTAAAATATCGTCCAGAGAAGATTTTCAGTGTTCTATGAGATAAAAAGAAATTTTCCAACATGGGACTCCGTCAAATATACATTGGGCTGCTGAAGTAATCCTTGCAATACTAAGGGACTCACTCCTACTATTCAGTCAAAGATTATAATTAAGTGGTTTGTTTGAACCTAATAAAGAGAGGACATTCTCAATGATAGAGCTCCATTCTGAGTACATCTTCCTCCAATGATGAACTGATCCATCCACCATTCCAAACATTTCGAATGGACCCATACAGATCCGTTCAGCAAATTGAAAACTAATCCGTTGGTAGAATTTTGTTTTGATTTTAATTGGGCAAAAATCACCAGAGCTTCTTAGTAGTTTAAACCCCAAGAGATTCAGCGCCTTCCACATACCTTCTATGTGTGTAGAACCAAGACCCCAGTGAGTTGTTGGAGCATTAATTATCGACCTTCAAATTTATTCTCTTGCATGCACCCTTACCAAGTCTTTCCTTAATTTATATATGCTTCCACATATCCGCTTTGAAAAAGGCACGTATCTCAGACAATGGAATACTTTTGGGAGGATATTGATATCTAGTGAGAGACTTTATTACTTAAAAATTTGACACTTTTCTGTAAAGTAGATAATTTTGTTTATTCATTTCTTTTCTCAACATTGGTACTGCAGCTAGAAACTTCAATACCTATAAGTGATAAATACTTAATAAAACATAACTTCAATGGCTTGGGAAATGGAAAATGCCAGTTTTCTTTTGTTCTCGTTAGAAATAACGTAAGATCGTCCGCACATAATAAGTACTTAGTGACTTTTCATTTATTCTCAAACCTTCAACGCTGGAGTTGTAGTTAATAATCTCGTTCATTCCAATCGGAAAGAGGGATGGTGATAGCAAATCTTCTTGCCGAGGTCCACACTGAATGCAACACTTATAATGAGCACCGGGAATGTCAATGCTCCATGATGAGTTCCTAAGGATGGCCGAGGTCATATCAGCATATCCATCTCGCATTTTCTTTATAGCTGGTCAATAATGAACTTATGAAAAGTATCGAATGCCTTTTTGATGTCAACAAAAATTGTAGGTTACTTGGATGATGTACATAATTCTATAATATCCAGTAGGTGTGACGCCATCAATACTTTCTGATTCGTTGATATAATCTGGAAAAGTCTTCTATTCAATATCCCGGTAAGTATTTTATATGAGGTATTCAAGAGGGAAATTGATATGTAGCTTTAAATGTCATACTTTGACTTGTTATTCTTTAGTTTTAAAGTTAAGGATCCAGTCCTCATGAAGTCAAAAGCAAAAAATTTCTTGAATATGCTCTTGAACACTTCTACGAGGATTGGATAAAGTAAATTTTTGAACCTTTTGAAAAATTCAAAAGACAACCTTGATGGTCAAGGGGTTTAATTTTTTTGTCATAATATTGGATTCACTTCATAATTTCTTTTTCAGTGATGGGTGAGTCTATATCTAAAATTATTCCACAATTTAAATAATTTTGATCATTTTTTTCAGTTCTTCCATGATCCCAATTTTGAAATAACAAGAGTTTCCATTTTTTTGGATCTTTCAACAACCTCGAGTTCAAAAAGAAGTCACATAGTCTGTTCGACTTACTAACCGAACAACTATATAATTTATTATAAAATCTGCATGTTTCTTCGGATATTTTCTCGGATTCTCCGATATTTCGCCTTAAACCAGTTTTATGGAACTCATTTTTCCACCAGGAAGCAATTTTACAGATGTTTGAATGAAGATTTTCCTTTTACATTTAACTCCTTCATTTTATTCCTTATTCTTATCAGAGTTCCAAAAGAAAAAACGAAAAAACAAAAGCAAACAACGACAATAACAAAAAAAATAGCTCCTCAAAGTTTCTTAATTTTTCTTTCCTCCCTCCCCATCATTCTTCTCTCCTCTTGACCAAGCTTGTCCATCTGAGCTTATTTAGTGCAGCCAAAGCTAAACGAGTCCTGGGAAAAACATTATGGTACTGTGCTACAGACAACAAACATTGCAATTTGATTACAACTTTCGAGGCCAATCGCTCGAGATCGCTGGCTCCCCACAAAACAAAAGTTCGTGGTTGAATGGCTTCCTACCCAATTTCAACTCCACACCCTAGCTAATTTCTTGTATTATATACTTCAGGCGCTACAATCCCTGAAATTATGTGTTATTGTATTTTTTCTTGATCTTCTTTTTTTTGTTATGATCAATTACCAATTGAATATCATCAGGTGTGATTAAACCATACTCAATCGAAACAGCAGTGGCAATGCCTGGTGTTTTCCATAAACCGGTATGATGTCATATACTTGGAAGTGCTATATTGGAAATGTTTTTCATGTTACGAGTACACCGACTTTGGTTTTTATCAACTGGTATGCTTTCATTAAGACCTGAATTTTTTCTTCGTCTTGATCTGTGATTATGGTATTCATTAGTCTTGAATCTTTCATATTTTGTTGCATTTCTGGAAGCTTATCTAATCTCTTTTTATAAGATTCATGTCCCTTAATTTTGTTTTCGATAGCAGTTTCTTGTTGTTGTTTTTTTACTCCTGAATATCCTTACAAGATATCATAAGTCCTCCTTAACTTCCATGTTCTCTCGTAGAATTTCAAAAAATGCCAATTCTATTACTATAATTTTTTTTTTTCGCGTTTTTCATCTGCAATCAATATTAAATCAAGGGCATAGGTTATATAATTATCCATTTAGATTATACATCACAAGCTCCACCTTATAAATGAAATTGATATTAAGATAAATTATTTCTGCATTATTTACATCGAGGAAACAAAAAGACTCTTAGCAATGAAATATTTTTCTTAGAGTAACAAACGAAGCATAGTTGATTAAAGAAGAAAAGTACTTCAGAATTTCAATGAAGGAGCAGCCGATGGAGGATGAGAACTCTTCCTGTTCCTCAATTGGGCTTTCAGGGGATTGTTATGTCTTTTTAAGGAAGTCATTAGTTCTTAAAGCAGTAACCAATTATTCCAATGAAGATTTTGAGGAATTTATGTAATTTTAAGTATAGAAGCAATGATTTACGATGTTTGAAGTGGTTATCACAGACCTTGATAGAAAATAGAATCTTCACAATCAACGATCTTTCCCTTCAAGAAGATGAGATCCACCGAGTGAGGCACACAGGGGCAAGATCCCTTGAACAGAACATGAAGAGAAGATCAGAATGCGTGTAACTAGGATATCCAAATGGAAAATATGAAATCCTGGGGGAAATTGATAGATCTAGATCCAATGCATCTAAATGAAGGGGGAGGAGAAACTTATTTAAGTCACTTGACTGATAAAATTACTTATACTCAATATAAGCGGCAAACTATAATCTTTATTACAGGGAGATAGTGTCCAATAAAGAAAAAATTGTTAATAAATAATGAATAATAAAAGAAGAAAGGTGAACACCCAATACCAGTTTTCCTTTTCAAATCTCAAAAAAGTAATTTATTTGGTCAAATGCACCCATCCTTACTTATTGGTGATCCTCATCAACATATCAAACAAAAAAAGCATTGCTATCTAGCGTATTTTTGTAATTTTTTTGTTCTCAAAGTTATTATTCTTGCTAAAAGATATTCTAACGTTGTCATTACAATACCTGCAAAAGATTTAAACTGCCCATAACAAGGGGAACATCTATAGGCTCAAAATTTCTACAAATGATATTAATTCAAGAATATTATTTATCTATGAGCGCAGAATCCAAAACGGATCTCAGGTTTTATCTGGATCATCGTGTCTCAGAAAAATCTGAGATAATATCAATTTGGGATTATTATCATTCAGAGTCATTTTTTAACACTAGGTCAATCATTAAATTAAATTACCCTTAATATAACTGACGTGAAAGGGTTTTAGATAAATATAAAAATGTTTTTATTGATTCTGTATTTTGTTCTAAACTCGACATATTTTTATGAAAAATGATCAAAACGACACTCTTCTTTTTAGCTTTATAACTTATTCATCATTCATAGTTATAAGAAATATTAAAAAAAAAAAATTCCTTGTTTTATTTTAAAAGAGACCTAGTTAAAAAATAAGCATATCCAACAATTTCGGTTTGATTTTGTATTTTTCCTTTGGTGATTCTATTTTTTATGGGGTGTATTGGCAAATATGCAATATTACATTGGTATCGAAAGTAATATCAGTCTGTGGACAAACCTCAATCCATCGAAAAGAACTGTTAATACAAGTTAGAATATACTTATACCGTAAAAGAGAAGATTGTTCTGGAATCTCTACAGGCAGTAGAAGACTAACATTATCCAAATAAATGGTTTGTAATCTACTGTCGGCATAAAATGTTCGTATATCAGTCTATATATTTTCGATTTTTGATCATTCTCAAGGTCCATGCTTTTATTTCTTTGTCCATAAATGGCCAAAAATAACGCAACTTAATTATTAATACTGTTGATTTTCCACTTGAATTTTAAAAATAGTGAAACCAATCAAAAATATCCTGATGATAAGAAGCTGGGACATAAAGATGAGGAGAAAGAATTGATTTTTCACAAAGTAATTCCATCCCATCTGAAATTCGTATCTTTGTAAATTGATGTTAAAATTAACAATAATGATTCTTGAATTCTTCTTTTTCTGATAAAACGATGGTTTGATCAAATTCAAGGTAAATCAATAGGTAAAGGAATTCAACACTTGGCTTGGACATGATAAATAGTCAGCAACTATATTGTCCTTTGATGTAATGAATTTCCTGTATGAATTCTGTAATTAATGACCTACAACTTTATTGGAGATCTGACTTTGCTAATTTTCGTTTTTTAAATGCTGATTCAAGAGGTTTTATGGCCACTAAAATTGACACATTTTAACCCTCAATCAATTACTTGAATTTTAACACGGATAAATGGGCTGTTAAGAACTCGCAATCGAAAGATGAATATTTTTACTTGAGCTTGACTTATCTTCTTAGAGTAAAATCCAATGAGAAATGACATGTCATCTATAATGTGATGAAGAACGCCTCCCACTACATGATTAGGAGTGCCTGTAATTAAATCATCCAAAGTCATACATTTCATACTGTCAAATTTTGCATATTCTTTCTGTGTCCAAATTAAATCCTTTTTTATATCCTATATACCGATTAATTCTGCTAAAACGAAAATCGGATTCGTAAAATTGGGTGTAAGATTCCTATAAAATCAACTCATTCCTAAGAATCATCTCAATTCTGAAGTGGATATTGGTTTCAATAATGCTTTGATAACCAACAGCCTTTTTTATTTAGTATAATTCCATATGACGTTACTTTGACCCCAAGAAAATAAAAATTTTATTTCAAAATTCATATTTGCCTTCTGAAACACGCATTTTAAATTAATTTAAAGACAGTTTCTAAATGTTGTAAATGTTCTTCTTTAGTTGTACTGAATATCAAGATATCATCGAAATAAGTTAATGTAATTGCAAATTTGCTTAAAATTTTGTTCATAAATCTTTGGAATGAAGAGCCTGCATTTCTCAAGCATAAAGGCATCTATTTATATTTATCCAGACCAAAAGCAATTGTTAACGAAACTAGAGGACTGTATTAACTAATGAAACTATCCTTAGACAGCCTATTATAATAAAAATAAAACCCAGGAATAATTAATTAAATGATTACCACAACAGAGATTGAGATAAATTAGGACTTATATGCGATATTTATTTATACTAATTTTCGACTAACTGTATATCAAAACAAACAATAAAAAACCAGTGCACACATTGAGCTATCACTCTCGGTACGTTACTTGAAATCTTCCAATTACCTTATAGGCACGCACAAGCTTATGAATAGTACTTTTTACTGTTCTTGTTTTTGGTGCGAAGGACGAAGTGAACGGGAATGAACATGGAATGTTTTTTAACGTAGCTAATACAATGAATAATGTAATATTTAAAGTTGATAATATTGTAGAGAAAAACACGTGCAAGGAGAAGGGGAAAAAATACATATGGTATCATTGTTTAAAATACTGATGTGATTATCATATGCCTGCTTTATTATTATTTTTGAGGGTATAACGAGAGTATTTATTAGCAAAATATTTAATGAACATATCCTACGTTGTCTTAGACGTTTTTTATCCGTCACAGTAGATTTTATAACGTCACACTCCATGAAATTGTAATTCATTATGAACCTTATTCTCAGAATAATAGCTAATGAAACGACAAAGTAGAGTATTTCCAAATATATTTGAAGTTCCAAGTTTAAAAAAGAAGGCTCTAATTAAATATAATTTACCTCATAAAAAATATACCGTCATACATTTATGTTAAATATACAAAGTTAAACAATTGGAATCATATAACTAATAACAAAGAATTATATATAGAGAATATTGAAATTATAGATTGATCCAAATAATAGTTTCTTGTTCACCGGAATCCAGTTAAATATGTCATAACTTTAGGTTGCAAAACACAAGCGAGACGTGGAGTTTAATCAAAAAGGTAATCACCGTTCTTCTTCATGTGGAAGTTGCTATATACAATTGTGCATAGGATAGATATATCTCTACTGATGATATCTAACTAATTATTAATAATAAAGTAAATGTCAAAATCATAAAATTAGACAATGAATATACTAATAAAAAAAATGTTAGAAATAAATCCATCTTAAAGATTTAAAGCAAAAGCTAATTATGTAGTAATGTCCGGCGATATTACACCTTATTAAGAGCATCAAAAAAAGATATTTTCCCCGTTATTTATGCTTATATAACAACATACTATTATTATGAAGGATATACACAATTGCTAATTATAATGCTACACCCAATGTAACTACTTCCGTTGTTGTGACCATTTAAGCAGTTGTTTTTGCCTTTTATGAGTTTTCTGAACACCATTTCTTGGAGCCTATCAACCATAGCTAAGCCTTAAGTGATAAAAAAAAGTAATATTTATTGACTATGTAATATTGGAAAACCTAATTATCATACCCAAGTCTTTAAGTGAAGAAAGTAGTCTCAGACAAACTAGTTGTGAACCATCCAAAGCTAATACCCCCGTTGGTGTGACCATTTAAGCAGTTGTTTTTGCCATTTAATGAGTTGTGCATCATAATTCTTGATAATTTTGTCTAAAATAGAATCATATTTTATGATTAGATTTTATTTTTAAATGAATACTTACTGTTAGATGGTACGAAATTCAGATTTCCATTTCGTAATTTGGTGTGGATGACTCTAAACATGCTGAAAATTATCCTAACTTCACAATTTACAATGGGGGTATTTCAATAAATGACATCATTACCAACATCCTCGATAAATTTAATGATGGTTCCTCGGGAAGGGATGGGTTTACCCGTGTATTTCTCCATAATTTTTTTTTTAACATAGATAATTAGCAATGGATAAGGTTATATTACATGCAATAAGCATCTTTGTGAGATCAAGGTTAAAGTCTGACTTGATGCATTCATCGTTAACTTGATTTTATAGATGAAGATCCATACTCATGATATGAGATGAGGATAATGAGTGTCGTGTAATTCTAGACAGGGGACTAAAGGGACATTTATATCGACAAATCTGACAAAACATCTGTTTCTCATCTGGTAAGTATTTTCCAAATTCCTGGGCCTCCATTTTCAGAAATCCAGACAGAAGGCGACGTTATTTTAGGCATTTTATTCAGTTCTCTATCGACGATCACCATCTAATATTATATTAATATTGAATAATAAAGACGGGAATGATAACGTTCTTGATTGATAAAAGAAGATGTATATTATTTAATCAATGATGCCATAAGTATTTCTTCTCTTCCCCTCGCACGCTTTTCTATTCTTACCAAAATTATCACCCTTGGTAATATTGTACTATAATGATAAACTTGCCGCGACACTCCCCCCTATGAGACATTTAGCCATCTCACGATAAACGAAGATCTCAGATTGAAAGGAAAATTCATTTTAGGGAATGTACGGATCCTTGAAGGTTGTCAAGATTACCTCTACATCGTTACTTGAATGCGGAATTGTTAATAATCTTTATTGAGCCAATAGTTTTGTCCGATTATTTGGCTTATTACGAATCAATTAAAAAAATTTAAATTAAAAGAAAAAAATTCACTCCTCTGAACATGGGAAAACAATCTAAATGTAGGCGGAATCTGATGGTTAACCCTTCAGACCATGCCATCTTTATTGAAACAGGCCGAAATCGGATTCTGCTTAGGAGTCTCCTGGCTAAAGTGAAAAACTTTTGTACATCAAATAAAACCAATGATGACTTTGGAAAAAAAGGGATATATATATAGGGATGCCTGCTTGTCCTATAGCTTCCAGCGGAATGTGTATCAATCGTGATTAAAACTCATTCAGCCATATCCAAGATCATTGAGTTTGGAGTCCATGGGGTCGTAAATCCCATATAGAACCTCTGATCAGAAGGTTGTAAGGCTTCCAGTGCTCAGTAGGTCTGACTAATGCGGTGATTTCCAACATCCTTTAGTTCTATCTGTAATCTTTGACCGACTGTCCAAGGATGATAACTATTTAATGAATTAAAAGTTTTGCCATAAAAAACTCCTTGAGGGTAAAAAAAAATAGGAAAAAACCTCTTTGGAAAAATGTGGGCCAACTTCCGTCTGAAGCTATTTCTAAGATATTTATCATATGTATGCTTAAGATACTTCTGTGTTATAAGAGGGAAACATACTTTAATGTTTTCCTATAATAAGGAGTGTATAATAACCTGTGCACCGCCTCATCCTTCCAGGCTCATTATGAAATTCACTATTTTCAGGATTATTCATTGCCAGCTCATCATTTAAGCCACTCGAGTGCTCTTTAGCGTCCTCAAGGTGCTGAAGTGGAAAGAGAGCATACTCAGAAGTTGCAGTTAGTACCTCTTCGCCTGGGTCAGTGTCTATGGTTCCTCTTTCACTAGAGTCCTAGACCGGGTACAACATTGATATTAACCAATGGCCTTCGTGTTACGTATCACCATCCATTATTTAGTTTTATTAATAAGACGAAGGGCTTCGTTTTAACCATAGTCAATGAATGTATCCTTCAGCAGAAGTTTATGATTGTACCCTCCATCCAATTGTCTACTTTATTAGCTCTTCATCCAGCCCGTTACTTCCATACTTAGGTAGTGTTGTTAGAACACTACAAGTGACGACGAAGATGGTAAAATTATTACCCAGTCTTAGGCTTGCAGAGCTGAGATGTGAATGTTCCCGGTTGGAACTTGGAAGAGAGGACGAGTTGAAGAGAAAGAAGAAAATGAAAATCGAGGCGTAAGTGGGAGGTTATATCGAGGGTTGTGGTTGTGATCCCAAATCCTTCAATTTCATTGGTACTAATACATAATACTACGATATGCTGAATGGAGCCTTGATATAATAAAGTTTGGTAAACTCTAGCTTAATAAATACAGTTAATATAAATTAATATAGAAATCAAAATCCTATATAATACCTTTTATGAGTCAGCTGCTTAAAATAATACAAGTGTTAAATTAATTGAAAATTAACATATTTAGGAGAGTAGGAAGGTATCAGACGGTGGAAAAAATTTGACATGGCACACGGCGTTACCTCACTAACACAAAAATACCCTATGCATTTTGTTGTCAGCTGATAATTTTAATTATCATATAGAGATACAAATGTGTAGTCACTCTATTAATAAAAAAATACAAACAATATTATAATACAGTATCGAATAAGATATTAAGTTGGACTTTAATATTATAAAAAACATATATCATGTAATCCATTTTGAAATTGAGAATAAATAATGTCAAAATGATAGTTTGGGAATACGGAATATGGGCATTTTTTTCATTTTTTTTTTTTTCTCTTTTAGGAAGAAAAGTTTCGTGATACAATAAAAGTAACGACGTGGGCTATGAAACAAGAACTAAATTGAATACAATTTAGATGAATGGCGCCATAACTCATTTTCAAGTATGTTTGTCATATTTGCAAGCTTGTAAAAGTATTTTATCAACAGTTAAAATTAAAATTTTATTTTTTAATGAGAGAGAAATCGGGCATTAATGTCTCTCAATGACTCATTATATACACACAAAATAAAAAAAATAACCGTTTAAATGTTATTGCTTTTAATTTGTACAGTAAAGTTTACAATGATGCCAAGGACATACAAATCTAAGCTTTAAAATAATTGATCGAATTTAAAAAAAACCCTGGTGTAATTTTCCAGACCTTTGGAGTGATTTAAGGCATATTGACTCATTCCAAATAAAGGTATATCTTTGGAAAAACGGGGCATGATATTAAAATCATACTTAAAAAAAAAAAAAAAAACTTAAAAACTTTAAGTAAAAAAGTTAAGTTCTTTTAAGTAAAAAGATACTTAAATATTGAAAACATTGGAATATTTAAATGTAAAATACTGTATATCAAAGGAATGTTAGCTAAATCAATTTAAATATCCCAATATCTACCCAATCTCTTTAATACAATTAACGCTTTTCTGAAAACTTGTGCAAATTTACTTATTTATACCTTCATAAGTTTTGTTCCTTCTTTGTGACTGTTATTATAATCACTTTAATTATTAAGATTGGATTTTACAAAATAATTTGGTAATTAAATTTTTTTCCTCGAATGTTTTTAATGCTAATTTACTTTTAGTAAAAGTCTGTATAATTCCTTCGTTAAATTAAGAGTTTATTTATTCAAATAAACAGATAATACTTTGGATCATATTTTCTACAGATACATGCTTGAAATAACCAATCTTGACAAAATTTTCAAAATATAAACAATCAATAAGCCATCATGATTTTGACAAATTCATTGTAGTCTAATTTACCATCACCATCAAGATCAGCTTCTTGCATAAATGTTTCTAATTCTTCTGGTGTCAACACTTGTCCCATCGTTGTTGTGACAGATATTATTTCTTTTGCTTCAATATAGCCCGATTTGTTTTTATCAAAAATTCTAAATGCTTCTCGTAGATCCTATCGAAATTTCTCTCAATTACAGAGTAACCTCTATTAAAGTTCATGTATAAATCAACCTACTTCTGTTTGATCAGTTTCTGAGCTCTTTTTTTTCATCATTTCAACAAACTCTAGAAAATCTATTGTGCCATCACCATTTAAATCTGATTCCATTACCATTTCAAGAATTTCATCTTCAGTAGGATTTTGACCAATAGATCGCATTACTAATAATAATTCTTTTGTTGATATGGTACCAGAACCATCCTTAAATATATAAAAAAAACCTTTTTTATGAGATTAATTTTATTTTCATAATAATAAGTAATACCCTTTTTTTAAATCATAGGCAGCATTAATTTGGAAATAAATCAATACCAAAAATTTCAATTACAGAAAAAAAGACTGGTATCACAAAAAAATTTATATCTTTTTTTAAACTATTATATCTTACTTTCATTTTAATTCCGAATTTAATTATGTTTAACCTTTTACATTTTTGTAGAGCTTAGAAGTACATATGAAAAAAATATTGTCAATTATTTAATATAATTAAAATAATTTCATTTTATTTATTTACTCCATGTTAAGAAAAGGTGAGTTTTGGGTAAGTTGATATAAATATAAAAAAAAGACTTAAAAAATTATTCTATTTATTATATATAACAGTTAATATAAAAAGTAGTAGAAATATTCAAATTTAGAAACTACTTGATTTACTTCGTAAAACTCATAAAAAAAAACTTTAATATTTCTATATTAAAGATCTATTTACATTGAAATCTCTTAAATTTCTCCCCTCAAAGTGGCTAATATGATATTTTATACCATGGGTAATAAAAAAAATAATGGCTAACACCAGTAAATTGATCATTTAAAGCATTATAGCGTATATTTGTGATATTATGTTAAAGAAAATATGGGTAAGATAAATAAAAAACTGAAAAAACGATGAACTTTTACAAAAAAAAATATTAATTAGAAAATTTTTAATAAGTTAATAGTTACACATACAAAAATCAAACAAATTAATGATGACAAATGATACGATATAAAAGTTATTCCGACAAAAAGAAAAAAAAAATCAATTAGTAAATACTAATCAATTAATTTGAATATGTAGCATCTATTAACTTGTTTTAATTTCCTTCCATATAAATTATGTAATAATATAAACATATAAGTAATAAAATTTTTTTATTGGAATATTATTGTAGTATATATTCACGCAACCTACCCAGCTTATTATATTTAAATTTTTAATAAATATTATAAGCTTAATTGACCATAAATCAATCAAAATTGACATTTTTTGAAGGTAATCTAAAAAAAATTGAAATTTAAGGTTTATTTTATAAGTTTAGCTATGATATAAAGCATTTGAAGAAAAAGTAAAAAATATATTTGCATCTAAGTAAGGTCCTTCATTTTTTGGTAGTTATATACATTTTTATTAAACATAATCAAGATCATCTTTTAAATGCTGAAACGTTTTTATCAATTTATTATTTACTTTTATTATCATATATCTCGTTTTTTCATGTCGAAATATGGCATTGAATCTTAGTAATACCTTAAGAACTTGATTTTTTTAAAGGCTTTAAAGGTCAAACCTTCAAGAATTGAAGGTTTTAATGGTCATATTCGTGTTCAATGGCTTAAATGACAATAATAAATGTGGGGTCCAGCATGCAGGCAAAAATGTTATTACATTGTGTAATTATTATATTTATTTATGTGTAAAAATGTCTCATTATATTTATTTATGTGTAAAAATGTCTCATTATATTTATTGTATATATATAATTCACGGTGGTCGCTAATAATTTGTTGAATCCACTTTTAATATTTAGTATTAATAACCTCTATGTCGTATCATTTGTAACCTTTAAATTGTTTGATTTTCTATGTATAAGTATTAACTTCGATTAAAATTTTCCAATAATGGAGTCATCAATGATTTTCTTTCCATTTTAAACACCTTATGAGGTTAAATTAATCAGAGCCTGCATTTATACCCATAGCTGCACGAAGATAAGGAAACTTTCCTTGAGCTGTGGTAAATGTAGCTGAATAAAAGCTTTCTTCATCAAGTGTTACTTAGTAGCCATGAATTTAGTCGGCTACTCCTAAAATAGATGAATAGCTGTCTATAGACAATGGATTCTTCACTTGGTAATGAATAACAACGTTTTTTCGCGTATTTACCGGGGTTCGTAAATCTGTAATGAGACAAACTACCTATAGAGTTTGATTTTAGTATATTACGGTGATTAGCACAAAGATCGACGTGGGTGTTACATATGTCATTATTTTTGATTGAAAAAGTTCATCAATACAGTGATCGAGTTTATCACTAAATATAATAGGATTGTTTTTAGAGTTTTTGCTTGATATTGTATAGCTTCGACATTATCCTTTAAGTCGAGTATCATTGGAGTACTAGAGATTGTTTTTTATTTTCAAGAATATCTGAAAGCACAATACTCAAGAGATCCAAAAGCATTTCAATTTTTTGGATGAAATTATCCAACGTTGTACAATCAACTTGCTCTTGAACCAGATTTGTTACTAAAAATTGGCGAGAAGATATTAATAAAATTCCCTTTATAGACGGGAATTGAAATCTTGTCATTTTCTCTAAGAACGTTGAAATTAGGATTTAATATACCAAGTTTAATCATATCATGGCATGAAAATATAATATCATAAGCAAATCTTGAGATTACAGTAGCTTCAATCTCGATCTCACAAGTGCCGAGTTTTGCCTTTAGCATTCATTGCTCTACTGGCATATGAAAACATAAGGATCTTAGAAAAAAACATTGCTATTATATTGAAGAATGTTGAGACAATAACATATTTAGTTGAAATTTTGCCTTCAGGTGTCATTGTTCAACTTTCGATCTGTTAGAATGACAAAAATAGGATCTTCGAAAAAACAAAACAACGATAACATTATAATGGAGAATGTTGAGATAATAATAGATTTAGTTGATCAGGTATAATCTCAAGTGGGAAGATTTGCCAGAAGAAGATGTAAATAGGATGTAAACTTGTTGACTTGCTTTAGCACTCTTGGATATCTGAATTGCCAGATTTATATTTGCACATGATAAATTTGAAATAACATAAGTTGATCGTTAATTTTCTTCTTTTGAAAGTGACGACTTATATTGTTTCTTCGTATTAGGTGTTGTTTTGTTGAAAAACTGATAGATACCTGTAAACATCGAAAGTTTTTAGATAATATAAAATACCATGCCTTGCTTGTGTTGAAAATGCTTGAGGGAAAATTTAATAGAAAGAAGATTCTCTATAATGTATCAGAAATCAAAGAGAAATCGACTGAATGTAATTCTAATATGTATTCCTTGATAATACTCAGCTCTGACCTATGAACTATAAAGCTTTATAAAGAATTATATGGGACAAGGATTATTTATTGGATTCTACACGTAGATGACTAAATGTTTACATAAACTATTCACTTTTTTCAACTTTTCTTTCATAATTTACCTGTTTAGGTTAAATAAATAATCTTAATTTATTATCAACGAAATATAAAAAAATATATCATTTGAATAGAAAGCTGTTATTCTTCCTATACATAATATAAGCAATCAAGTCGTGTGGTTCCTTGCTGTCACATTCGTAAATCAGTTGGCAGAAAGCTGAAAGATAATAATACAAGTTTGAAAAAAAGTCATTTTGTTTTTCCATACTTTTTTTTTTTGCTAAGTAAGTTTTTTGCTTGTTCCCTATTGGTCAACACAGGTCATACGATAAAGCATTGTAAAGGTATGAGTCTATGATATACTACAAACGCTTTTAGGAGAGTATTGCACTTGGCCGGTTCAACCTTGAGTTATTGACCGTCGAGTATTGAGGTCTAAAAAGGAAGAAGTTTACCATATTTTACATTTTACTACCTGAAAGGAAAAACGTGTCATTTCTGAAGTAGATAGTGGCTGGCTATGAAAATAGATATCTTACGTCAATGTCAAGTAATAAAGATAGTGGGTGAAAGCTAATCAAGTGGTTCAGACCGTACCCAAGCCCAGAATAACTACCAGGAAGGTGATGCTGTGTCTTTGGTAAAATTGGCAGGGAATAATATAATATGTGCTGCTCTGCTATGGACAAACGCTCAATTTTGCCCTCCAATGTGAAAAACTCGACCGTTTGAAGCTGACAACCGAACAGAAGCGGCCAGCATTGGTGAATCGTGTTTAATCAAATCAACGGCAGGCCGCACACATCTTTGATGACGCGCCATAATCTCCGGGAGCTCGAATGGGTAGTTCTTATGCATCCACCTTACAGTCCGGACCTAGCACCAACTGACTACCACCTGTTCCTGTCTATGATCAACGCGCTTAGGTGTACAAATTTGGGCATATGAAAATTGGTCTTTCTAGCCTATAACTACCAAGGCTTCTAAGAGAAGAGCATTATGAAGTCTAATTGCCGTAGGCAAAAAGTCATCAAACAGAACAAGGCATATTTGACTTAAATCGGATAGACTTCTTATAAAGCATTGAAATCACGCCTAAAATACGAAATTACTTTTCCATATCTTTTATAGAAACTTCTGGGCATACATTTCCAGCATCAAACAAGGAAATTTTTAATAAATGGAAATCTGATTTACTGACAAATTTTATGCCGGGTAAAAAAAAATTGATATAAATTATAGTATCTGATGAAATATACAATGATTATCGTTTATATAGATAATAAATCAGAGGATAACCCTAATCAAGGTTAATAGGCATACAAGGTTATACCATAATGCGTGTACGGCTGATGTTTGACTTCCACCACGCTTTTTAATGGTGACGTCATAGAATATGATTGGTTCTGTATTTTATAAATATATGTCTGTCAAGCCCAGCAGTTGGTATGACGTATCAAATTGAAAATTCTAGCAAGCCCGATTACATCATGGTATAAACATGTATTTGTATTATCCTTGTATTTCTATTAACCTTGGCTCTAATAAAGTTATGAACTCTTTTTAATTTAAAAATGAAAATTTTGAAAGAGAAGTAGATGGGCATATAGAGAACTAAAAAGACTTATATTAAGAATAAATGATATACCATTTATAGGATTTCAAACAAAGGCGACAATTTAACCGAGAACTAATATAATATTAATGGCGGAGGTGATGCGTAAACGGAAAAATGACGAAATAGAATTAATGACGAAATTTTTTTTGAGAGAACATAACATTTCAAATTTGATGAATCACGAAGAAAAATTAGATACCAACTCTGTACTTACAAAAAAAAAGTGTAGATTTAATGTGAAATGAAATCTAATATCAGTAAATAACAGAATCGGCTACATGTAAAATACCTGTAGCTGATTTTTGAAAAGATTATTATTAGTTATTTTTATTTAATTAATCAGTGATAACTACTGTAATTCATTTTAGATTGTACAGTTATTGAATCTAGTGTTGTAATTCAAGGAAACTTAAAATTTCAAACGTGAAATACTACCAAAAATATTTTTATGAATTTAATAATTACTTTGGTGGTAGTAAAGCAGATAAATAAATGTAGCGAATTACCTACTTTTTGAACACTAAATATGATGACGTTAACGAACAAGATGCAATTATTAGAATAAACAGCTTCAGTCAAACTATTTCCAAGCTAGCTCAATTAATTTAAGAAGGATTAGTATTATTTGTTTTAGCAGATAATGCTGGTAAAAAGATATTCCTCAAAAACTTTAGCAACAGCTTTTATTTTGCTCAAAATTTCACCTCCTTTTCAGATATATCATATTTAAACTAACTATCAACCATTTTGCAGGTTGCAAGAGGGATATCAAAAGAAAAAATATTAATTATTATGAGGAAGTCAGACAAACTGAGAAGGCTTACCTCAGGACCCTCCCATATAAGAAAAACACTTACCTTCTAGTTGTATCTTTGCTCATTTATGTGTGTGTCCTACTAGGCATCTACCATTGTATTTTAATATTTTTAAGGGTTATAGATCTCAAGTCCAATTACACTTTTCCTATCAATCTTCTCATGGACTTTGATTCAAGTCTATACCCCTCCCATTTTACTTTTTCAAAAACGTCTGAACAATCTTTTTGTACGAGTGAAAAAAAAAAAGACCCAAAATCTTCGATTTTGGCTCCTTTTTTCTTTTATTAATACAAAAACAATCTTATAGATCTTTAGGATTTGGTTTCCTCTATCTTTTTCAGTTTATTTATTATATAATCAAAAAAGTGGCTACTCATCAAACTATCTCATTAGAAGAATTGAGGCTATTTTTTTCTTTTTCCAAAAAATTTAGAAAGAAGTCTGGTTAGAAATTAATCAAAGAAAAATGTGTATTCTGCCATTAGGTAAATGGAGTCCAGTTATAGGATCAAAGCTTCTGGGTTGCACTATCAAGGAAAAAAACTACTGTATTGGGTATAGAGTATGAAAGTCAAGGGGAATCTGATTCAAACTGGGTTACATTTAGGGCTTCAATATATAAAACAATTTATTTTCGTCGAAGTTTGAATCTCCAATTGTTACTCTTGAGTGTAGTTTTTCCAAAAATATATATGTATAAATTTTAATTGACATGCCCAATAAACCCAATCTTGAACGGAGATCGACAGTATGTAATTCGAGTATATATTCTTGGATTGTGCTCATATCTGACCAATCAAATAGTTTTTTGGAGTCCATTTCTCCAGCACGGGCAGCTGTACAAATAACTTTATGACACGGAAATCCTGTCTTTGATTCTACGTCAATATTGGATAACATGGGACAAAATGCATGCAAAAGATATTTTTTCAAGAGTATAGAAAATCCTAGGGACTTGAAACTATCAGAGTCTTGGGGTAAAACACTAGGTAATTTCCTTGTGTGGAGTTGCCGAAGCAAAAAAAATTACGTTTCAATTCTAGATTTTCACAGTCTGTATTGCTTACTTACTACGATTCCTGTAAAGACTGTCGAAAGTTTTTTTAATACTACCGTGAATGTGTTTGTTGAGTGCCCTTTGGTGTCTTTTTTAATTGAATTTATTTATCTAAAGATGGGGGGGGGGGGACATTAATACCTTACAGACAAAAATTTTGTTCGGCTTGCTTACTCTTAATCGACCAATGCATAACGCCCTTTTGAGTGCAAACCCCTTATTGGCAATAAATTGGTAAGTGAAATTGGTAATCCAATTCGTCGAGAAAACCTGAGAGCAATAGTTTTGTCCTCTACAGCAACATATGTTGATTTTACATTGAAAATACCAAGAATGGGTTGTGATTCCTGGAACCGTACTATTGACATTGTCAAATATGAATTGTCAGATTCAACAAGATATAGAACTACTTTAAAAACAATTGTTCGGAGGTATGAACACTTTCATCGAGGGAGACCAATGGATTGATTTTTATATTTTTTAGTGTATGATTGTTTATCATGACTTTTTGATTGTCAGAACCTTTAACTGTTTTTAGGTGTAGATCTTGGCTAGGAGTACTAATTTTAAGCTAAAATACTTATTTATATTAATACAACGTAATTCTTCCAAGCAATTTCATCTTATAATTTTTATGTTTTCTATATATCCGTATCCGTATATCTGCATATATGATATTAATAAAGAAAAAAAAAGTGGCTGGCCGTCTCAACCACTGTCCAATCTTCGACAATAACTAAAACAAAACTGACATCATGATTTCATATGGACTGATACTATCGAAATTGTGGTCTTTTTATTTGATTAAAGATATGACTTAATTTAAATTTTATGCATTATTATATTTATTTATGCAACATCCAGTCTCTTATTTTATTTAATAAGAATAGTAGTGTATGAAAGAGGGTGTGTGACTTGACATTGACCAAATCAAGATGTCTTTTTTGATCACTACCTGATTTCTTTTAAAGCAGTCATAATCGGGTTCAACATGTTACGTTATTTCATATTTTATACAAATACTGGAAGCAATAATAATAATAATCATGATTAAGCGTGTACACACTATAAAATTGTGTTATTCTTATTTACCAGTTTTAAGTCAATGAACCATGGGAAAATGGAATAAGATACCGTTTGGTTTACCAAAGTGCGTAGTACCCCAAGTTCCAGCAGGGTCCATGAAAACTAAAGTTACTTCATAGAAGGGCTTTCAAAATGGGGTCGTGAGTGGAGGCTAGGGAGGGTGGCCCAGGAAGATGGAGAATTGAGGATTGCTTTCAATCTACACATATGTGGTACAGATGTTTCGTATAAAAGGGGGCTAAAAATGTATCAGTGTAAGGGGACCTTGTCATAGTTATGATTAGGAAACCCTGGGTCAATAAATATTATAGGGGCCTGACAAACTTAGTAGCAGACCTGGATCCACAATCTACCTCACCCCTTCCTTCTTTTATTTACACTGTCAGGTCCCTAAAACCACTTTTTCAGATCCTTCTTTAGTTATTTGGAACCAAAATACAACTGTATCGTCCTGGCGACGTAACAAAAATTGGAAAACACTGCAATATCATTAAAAAACAACTCAGAAAATTGACTTATTGAATAAAGTTAACTTATTACTCAAGAGGAATATATATTGTATTTTCTTTATATATTCTATACGGGAACAAAAGCACAATAACCGAGACCGATAATCAATATATTGTGGTCTCGGTTTGACTTTGCCGGTTCCGGTTCTAGTGATTCAAAAACTGGCCCACGAATTTTCTTTGATTTGTCTCGCCACAGCCAACTGCACCTTCCTCTATCATATCCTGGATCATAAGGAGGTGAAAATCACTATTCTTGCAAAATACTATTCTTGTATAATAATAATATGAGTTTTGCCTAATAAGAATAATCCATCATATCTATTGAAATTATAATTGATAACGGATAATTAAATGATTAGCTAATCCCCCACCCCTTAATTGTTGGCATGTGTTATTAATAACTAATTTTTCCTTCAAATAAAAATTGTAGAAGAAAAGAATTAATTCTAATTAAAAAGTGATTAATTATGAATGCAGAGACAGAAACGTATCCCATCCTCCTTTGAAAACTTAATTTGTGATTTAGCTGTGGATTGCCTAGTGAAATATTTTGTAGGAAAATGTAATTTTTTAGAGAAGAAATTTAAAAGAGTGCTCCAATTATCAAGGATGATTCAATTTGGTCGAAGAAAGAGCTAATTTTTTATTTAGGATTTCGTTCTATTATTTTCAGATCTAAATTATAATTGTAGATCTCCTTTATTAATGAATATATAGCTTATGTTTAATCTAAATAACAAAGGTGTGCTCAGGAGGAGTATTGGAAAAGAATTATTTCATTCTTAATCTTTTTTCTCGTAGATCCGCAAGAGGAAGATGTACAATATTAATATACCGGGTGGTCCATTTAAATATGAACACTTACATGAGCCACTGGTTGCAGAACAAAACAAACATGAGTTCTCTAGCTTTCGTACAAGTTGAAAAAATGTCATTGAACGTGATCGATGAATTTCCATTCTCGCAGTCTAAGCAGTTGGGATACCCAGGACCACCATCTACGTCATCAGCAAGTCCAAAACGTTGGAGAGGCAGAATGGCTATGTCAAAAAGGCCAAACTGGACTAGGGGAGTTAAAAAAAACAGCCCAGGCCAATCCTGTCAAGTCCATGAGGACCCATGAAAGAGATCTCAGGATTTCAAACCAGACTTTCCAGAAAGTTATCAAAAAAGTGGATGGAAAGAGCCTTGTGAGGGTTAAGAAGCGACTTTTCATACCAGGAATGGAAGAATCCCATTTCCTCCGTTGCTAGATTCTTTTAAATGAGTTTTCAATGAGCCTTTTGAGTTTTTTTAAATCTCTTTTTTGGCACTTTTAGCCCCCCCCCCCCTACAGCCATGATGCAAACCCCTCGACTACACCATTTGGGTAACTGTCGAAGGAAGGCATAGAGTGTCCATCATCCAAACACAGGCCCTCAAAACCACTGTCAGCTAGCACTGAGACGCCATGACAAAGGACTACACCTGGAAGCTACAGTTACTGCTAATGGCAGCCACATTAATGATTGAGAGAGCTCAGACACACATTTATTTAAAGTATTTATTTTTATTGAAATGAAGTTGTTAATGAATAAATTATATCCTGCAGAATTTTAAAATTCAAAGTGCTCAGATTTAATGGACCACATATAAAGTACATTTAATGATAGGAAATATTTTGACCACAAAATTATTAGAGCCTAGAGTCACCACAAGAGCTCCCCTTTTAAGAGGGGAGCAGAACTTAGAAAATAGGATAGTTAAGTAGTACATAATATGTAATAAATGAAAATGCAAGTGATGAGGACAAGAAATAATTACAACAACAACTATCAGACTCAAAACAAAAGAAAAGAATAGTAAAAAAAAATGTGGAGCAGATAAAAAATTCATTTTTGAGGGAATTCTATAAAGTTTTTTACAGAACCAATGAAAATATTATTGAAAAATTGTTATATAATTTATGCAATTGATGCTGCAGGACCTATTCCGTTTGCCTATAGAGACGAAGTAAGAAAGGAAATTGAACACATGGAGAAAATGGGAGTTATAAGTAAATTAGGGTGCAAGGTGATTGAATGGTGTCACCCATTAGTAGTAAGTCTAAAATCAAATGGGAAAGATATACATTGTGTTGATTTAACAAAATTTGAATGATCAAGATTATAAACCAATTCATCGAATATGAAGTCAAAAAAAAAAAAGAATTGTGCGTAGAAAGACAGCAAGATTTTTCACGACAATGAATCCAACACAAGGCAAGATGAAAAATCAAGACATTTGACTTGTCTTTTGCCTCCTTTTAATGCCGCCAATTGGTTGTATTGGTCAGGGAACGCATATTGCTTGCGCAGATATAAAATTTTAAATAATTTACTATATATATCTAGAACAATTGATAATGTGTTATCAGTATGAATGGATTTTGAAAATCATGTTTGTAAAGTCATGGATTTTGTAGAAAAAAATTGCGAGAGAAGAAGATAAATTAAAATACTGATTAATTTACATTTCCACAACCAAAATTAAAGTTTTGTGTGTATTACTTATCTAAAGAAGGCACGGAAGTTAATCCTGACAAACAGTGTAATTAGTAGCAATTTCCTAATTCAAAAATGATCGACTTACTATAAAAAGTTTATCAAAACAAGATAAAGCCAATATCTCATTATAGAAAAAAAGTACAAGGTCTATGGGCTTAGTTGATTTAAAAGGTTTAATTTTTTCATATATATAAAGGTGCGCATAAAATAAAAAAATCAGTTGACAATCTGTAACAATGCCATTTTGTGTTTTAATTGATTGTAAATGGAGCGATGATTTGAAATAACACTAAAATAAGTATGTTACTAGATAAAAGTTTATTATTACTTAATAAACAATTTTGTTCAGTATTTTTTTTTTAAATTCTAGTTATACAAAAAAACATTTTTAACTTTGTCTTTAAATTGTGTATTTCAAAAATACAAAATCGAACCATTAATTAGTCAGAGAGGGGGTACTAAAAAATAGTAATATTAATAATATCCTGAAATAATCTTAAATTAATCGTCATATTATTTTTCATACAATATTTATGATAAATAAATCTACATACATATGTTTTCTTGAATCTAATAATTTTAATATGATTTAAAATACAACAACAAGCTACAGTAAAAAAATTCAGTAAATATATTTTATTTTAAAAAATAAAATAAAAATGAGATAAATTAAAGATAAATATTGTGTAAATAAAAGTATACTCCTACTGACTCACTTTATCAAATTCATCAAAAGCTTCCTTGAATTCAGCTTGCTGAAGTTCAGTCAAAAGATCCATTCTTGTAAGACTAAGTTCTTAATTTCAATGAATATGATAGTCATACCTATATTATAGTTAAAAGATTGCTTGCTCTCCTTTACTTTCTTTTTGTCATTCATTAATAGATTTTAAATAAAATAATACAATTTTACAACAGTATATCTTTAAAATGTAATTCTTATTTTATTAAATTAGTTACTTATACTACTACATAAAAAGATAACAAATTATATATATTTGTAGGTTAAAAAATTACAAACTATTTTAATTTATCCAAAATATTGGAAAATAAAATAATTAATAAGTGTTATTTGTTTAATGCCGGGTTCAACGTTCAGGATTATATAATATAATATAAAATCAGTCTAAAATATTTTAATTTAATTATAAATTGTTATTTAATACGTTTAATACTTTATAATATTTTAATTTCTATATTCTAAATAGAAGAACAAAAATTTTAATTTTTTAATACATTAAATTATCTTATTAATTTAACAATATGATTTAATTCATAATCAAATATTTGAAATTTTCTGACTAATTTTTAATGTTGGAAATATTAAATTACAAAAATTCATAGATATTAATTAAATACTTATAATTAATTCAATTGACTTATATATCAAATTAAGTAAAGTACTTCTGAAATTCGTTATTTGATGTATAATATTTAACTTCATAATAATATTCTTATTAAATGCAAAATATCAGGGGTGTCTGAAGAATTACATATACATATATATATTTTTTGTTGGAGGGTAAGAAGTTTGGTTTTTTTAACTTCTTAAAAAAATTTAAAACTTTAGCTCCGTTGCATAATCGTATCGATTTAACTTAATTTTTAGAAGAAGAATCCTAATTTTTTATTTTATTCCTTTTTAGTTAATATAATTTTTTAATTTCTACACTTTTATTTTTTTAAATTCCTTCGTTAGAGGGGGAAGGGTCTACATCCCTTCCAGAGACCGCCTCGCGGACGCCCTTGAATGTTGTATAAGAGTTGTGTCTTATGTTAAAAATATTAATTAATATTATTTTAAAACTATTTTCTGTAGATAATTATTAAATTACTTGAATACTTATATAATATAGTAAACCAATAATAAATAGTCATAAATAATGTATTTTGTTATAAAAATATTTTTTCAAAAAGATCGAAAGAAATTTTGACTAGATATTTCTTTATGTAAATCAAATCAAAATTTAGAATATTTCGAACTTATTATTAATTTTTGAAATTACACAATGGTTTTCTCAATTAAAATTATATTTTTTTATCATTCTTATTTATGAATCTTTATTATCGAATTAACTTTTTAGATGAATTAATATTAATTGCTATTTCATTTCTTTTAATAGTAGACGTGTTCTATTTTAGAAGTAAATTTGTTTTTTATGACATTAAGTAATAATACAAATACAATGTTATTTCTCTAAATAACTTATATTACGACTTTATGGGTCAATTATTTTAAAAAGCTAATAAAATAGGAAATTCAAGTGCAATTATGTATGAAAGTTAAAGTTATTCATAAAATATGATTTTGAAATAAATATATTCAATTATTAGAAGATTTGCATAGGGAAGGGGGAGGTGTTATAATTTAGTTTGAAACCTAAATTTTGATTTTGACTTATCTACGTGTATAATTTAATCTAAAGTTCAGAGTTATTCTACTCCCTCAAGTAGATCTAGTCCCAACTACTATCAAAGGGACTTTTAATATTAGGTGGCGGTTGTAGTATTTACAGAGCTGTTCACGAAGTTACCTCACTAACACAAAAATACCCTATGTATTTTGTTTTCAGGTGTCGATTCCTTCGTCTCACATGATACATCATTGCTATTTCATAATATATTCTTTTTGATAAATAAAAGAAGAAATAATTTTACTCTACGAATGATCCGTTTTAAAAGGACAGGAATACTTCTTGATACCTCGTCGTATACATTTATATATATAGACAAATATATATATATAAAGACATTTTATCGATCATATATAATACAAAATGTATAGCACCGCTCTTAATAAAACATTAGTAAGCTATATTATAATTCAGTATCGAATGAAATACTATCATAAATTTTAATATAATATATATTGCATTTTAAAAGTTGTAGAAAAATAATATATGACATTGATGATCAGGGATTACTTAAAAGATAAATAGCAGTTAGGAGGATTGACTTATTAGGCTAGCTACTAAATGAGTTTAGGACTTTTTTTAAAATTTATTTTTGTATGAAAGGTTGCATAGTGCAATAAAGGCAACGACGAGCGGTATAGTTAAATATTTAATATATCCTGACGTAGAATGGTATAATTATATTCATTATACAACATGGTCGACGAAATAATTCTGGACAATTTTTAATACATATTTAAAACTACGTTTATACGTAGAACATAGTACAAAAAAATGATAAACGATTTACATAGATCTAAAAATATAAATTTATCCAATGATATGACCTCTGTAGCCATCATTCACTCAATACGAGGTGAAATATACCTTTACCAACTCCGCTGGAAAAGTACAGTTTCAGTGTGACGGTTTTATATCCCCAATGACATTTAAGACAATACTAAAGGGTGTAAACTTTGTTTTGTACATGTGAGAGCCGTCACCTCCCACTTCAACTATTTAGCGATGATTTTGAACATCTTTTCACGATCCAGTTTATATCATCGCTTAAGAAAATTATTCTTTTGTCCATTGAACTTCTTTTGTTGAACAATGTTTACATAATATACATATTTATTTTATTTTTTAGATATATAAATGGATCTAATTGCGTTCAAAGGCAAGGATAATGCTAGCATACGAGGATTTTATCTGATAGATCGTTAATTGTCAGCAACAAAGATGCAAGTTCTCTTCTTGTCACACATTGGCTTGATAATTTTTTTATAACTATTAGCATACTTTATAGCAATTTTGTGGGTATCATAAACTGTGATCTTGGGGAAACAAAGACAGTTCTTAAAACCACTAAAACAGTAACCCATGTGAGCTAATTCAACCATTGTATCTCTTTCTATATATATTTTTTTTAATTACATTGATTTTGGATTTGTTATGATGGAACAAATCTGTTCTCAAACACCTAATCATACAGTTAAAAAAATGCCTACTGGTTCTACATTAAGGTTAAAATAGTAGGTACTTATTTAATTAACCCCAAATTAGATATTATTTAAAAATAGAAAAGGGTGTTTTTTTATATTACAAACTGAATTTTTTAACATATATAATTGCAGGTAATTCCATGAAAATTTTTCAAGAGGAAACAGACTTGACTAAAATTTGGTAAGTGGTATTTTTGACGGTATACTAGGTAAAAAATAAAATTTTGGATCTGTACCACAATCCAAATTTCAGTATTGAGGCTGTAAAGATGAAAAAAATAGTATTTTGATGCATACTTGATTAGTAATATCTCGTAAAGAAAAACAATGATAAGCAAGAATAATACGAAATTAAAAATCTATTGGTTAAATCAACAAAGCTTATGTCATAAAAGAAAGTAAATCATGGCTTTTTTTTTTACATTAAATTTTCGTTGATTTTTTTTTTTTATTTAAAAAATAATAATCTTTAGAGTAGAAAACTCATAAATTTAGATTTATAAAATCAATGCCTCATTAAAATAGTAAAATATAGTTTCATCGAACATACCCTTTTATATGATGTTAATATGAATGTACAAATAATACTATAAAAACGAAGTTATGATTTTTGTTAATCACACCATTACTCTTAGTTGGATTGAGTTACAGATGGAAAATTTTATTTTTGGGCTATTCTACTGTCAATAATACCAAATTTTAATAAAATCTGTTTCCTCCTGAAAAAATTTCATGGGATTACCCATAAATATAAGAAATTTAAGTTTGTTAATAAAAGAAACCACAATTTAAATTTTCAATAGTACCTTCAACTATTTTAATTCTTATCAAAAACTTATTCCAGAAACACGTAAGAATTTTTTTTGGGAACTGTACGTTTAAGTGTTTGAGAACATTATTTCTATTATTTCAAATAAACAATCAGTGTTTACATATATTTTAAAAAAATAGTAAATGTATAAAATGGTGAATTAGCAGACATGGATACTGTTTTAATGCAATTAAGAACTTGTTATGTTTATCCAAGAGCACAGTTTATAATCCCTACAAAAAATTGTGGAAATTATGATAATAGTTTTAGAAAAGTTATCAAGCCAAGGTGTGACAAGAAGAGAAGCTGCATCTTTGTCGCTGACCTCTAACGATTCATCAGATAAAATCCATGGACATAAAACGTAAATAGAGTCTTTCAACTCTCTAAAAATAAAAATAAATAATTATTCTATAATATATATAAAAGTCACCAGGGTTACAAATGCTAAGCATACTTCAACAAATGAAGTTAAGGATAATAATAATTTTCTTCGGTGATGATATGGGAGTAAAATTTTGTACAATAATAAACTTACACTAGTAGATTGTTCAAGTTGTAATTTGTAACGTCTGAATTAACTATAATCTAAGCCATGTTAATTACAAACTTTATATTTATGTTATCACTTTAATTTATTTATATGATTAATTTATAACTTTTTACGAGTGAAAAAACTAAAGTGTCATAGAGTACTTAGCAATTAGTAATTTTCATCTAAAAAATTCAAAATTAAGTTAATAGGAACTTCAAAATTTGTATTTTACCTACTTATCACAAGATCTATAAAAATTAATTTAAATATATATATTTTTTTATTAAAACTTGTAGACAAATATATGTATACTAATATATATCTTCAACTCTATTTTTTCAAATAATGCATAGTTACTTATTCAAAAATTAAATTAAATTTTATTTAATTGTCTATTATTTTTCCTTAAATATGATTTTTAAATTTTTTAGACGAACTAGATTTAATTCAACATTCTCTTTTAAAATCGAGAAATTAATTACTATAATTAACATCTCAAATATTATTACTTTTGTTAAATAAATACTTAATAGATATTTGGATCTTTTACGTATTGCTGCGGGAAAAGCGGAAAAGAGCGGAAAAGGAATTTATGGGCGGAGTAATAAGCGACCAATGTAAAAGTACAAAAAAAGAATAAAAGTAAGCGCTCTCCAACGTATTACTAAAATATTAAAGCCCATTCTCAGGATTTAGTCAATGTTACAATAAAAACACCTTAACAATCATTTTATAAGTAATGACAGTTACTGAACTGAGTGGAATGATAAGATCTATGCAATTTTCTGGATATCCCTTTCAAGGTATTAAGGACAAAAATTTTGTAAATGTGTTTTTTTTTTCAATTGTTTATTTTAAGATAAAAAATTATTTTAATGATAATGCAAATATTAATTTTCCCTCATAATTTATTAGGACAAGGTCGAGTAAATCAATTAGGTGGTGTATTCATCAATGGACGACCATTGCCTAATCATATCCGTCTTAAGATTATCGAAATGGCTGCTGCTGGTGTTCGTCCTTGTATAATATCTCGTCAACTTCGTGTAAGTCATGGATGTGTATCCAAAATTCTTAATCGCTATCAAGAAACAGGATCTATTAGACCAGGTGTAATTGGAGGAACTAAGCCCAAATTAGCAACACCAGAGATTGAAAAAAAAGTGGATATGTATAAAAATGAAAACCCAGGTGTTTTTAGTTGGGAGGTGCGTGATAGATTAATTAAGGAAGGATTTTGTGATAAAAATACAGTACCTAGTGTATCTGCCATTTCAAGATTACTGAGAGGAAAAGAGGATTACGAGAGAAAAAATGGCAAGTCAAATTTATATTTATACTGAAAAACTTTTTTATTTCTGATTATTAGTTTTGAATTTTTTTTATTTATACCGCAATGGGAACAATTGCCCATTAAACCTAGAACAAAAAATGACTAAAATATTTCATTATAAAATTGAACTTCAATTATATCATCTATTATCAAGTATCTAGATTAGTTTTTTTTTTAATTAAGAGTATCAAATAAGTCGAATTTATGATAAATTAACCATCAATTAAAATCAATTCAAATTCGAGTATATAGATATTAAATTCTAATTAATTATAAAAAACTAGATTCAAAATCATCATTTTTTTAAACCTACGGCTTCAAAGAGAATAATATCATTAAAAAGTGTAAAACAATTTTTGACAGGAAATGATATCATGCTGTGATACATAATTTCTTTTGTTATTAATATTTTGTTAAGCCGACACTATGTATGTAACCTCATTTAATTAAAGTAAAAGACGAAGAAGATTCTGATCTTGAAGCTGAACCAGGAATTCCTTTAAAAAGAAAACAAAGAAGATCAAGGACCACATTCACGGCATATCAATTAGATGAATTAGAAAAAGCTTTTGAAAGGACACAATATCCCGATATATATACAAGAGAAGAATTAGCACAAAGAATAAAGTTAAGTGAAGCGAGAATTCAGGTTTGGTTCTCAAATAGACGTGCTAGACTGCGAAAACAGGCTCAATCTTCAACAACAACCACTTCTTACAATCCTATGAATGTTAGTTATACAACAAATCTACATAGGTATGGATGTATTGCACTTAATAGTTTATTATCGTTACTTTTAGCATTAATGATTATTCTAAAAATTTTGATACATGATTTAATTTATTTTAATTGATAATGAGAAGTACTTTATTAACCAGATGTTATCTCATTATCTCATATCGAAATTGTAATTATAATAGTTTATGTAGCAATTTTCCTGATAGTTAATGGCACATTAGGATTTAATGTAAAAATAAAATAAGATTTGTCCATTGGTCAAGTATAAACAAATTATAAAGTTTAAAGAAAAATATATAAGTCCTTGTTTAATAAAATTAAGTTACAAATACATATGTAGTGATTAAAATCTAAAATTTCTTATTGATAAGGAGGTTACATGACCATAAATATTTTGGTAACATTATATTTTTAAATAAACTATTTTTTTCTAAATTTAAAGTAATTGTTTGCTTTAAAAGAAATGATCAGGGAAGAAGTTTTAATAGAAAGCCAATAAAATATTAATATAAATTTGAATAATAATATTTCTGTCATAAATATGGGTAACATATGGGGCTTCAATTTCTAATATTAATATAAAAATTCCTTTAAAATATTTACTTGATCATAACAATCTTTCAGAAGGGTATTCAAATGAGAAAATACTTTTATGTTTTAAAATTTTTTACGGGGGTTAAATATGTATTAATCTTTTTGACGCACACGGAATTAGCATCCCTATGCCTTAAAGCCATGGTACGCCACAGCGGTAGCTGTAAAGTTGTTAGAGAATTATAAATAATTAACATACGTACATTTATATATTATACTTAAATATACCAATCCAAACATTTTTTTGTAACACTGTCTCATAGATTTGTTTCATTTTTACAGCATTTGTTTAAACTAATAAGACTATATAAAATACTTCTTGAATGAGAGGTAACCAGAACGGGGATATGTAATGAATTATTATTATCCTCAATCTTCATAATATTTCCCTTTTAGAAATGAGAGACTTTGTGATGATAAAATTTATTTGCTTTTGTTAATAAATAAGCACTAGTTTTATGTTGCTCCGAAGTCCCCCCGAAAATTAGAAAAATCCCAAAAATGCAGAATATTTTTTGAATATGTGTTTATGTAAATTAAGAATTAATATGTTCAAGCTAGATACAGAGAGGCTATTTATGTTTATTTCGTTCCTCCCATAGCTGCTTGTGGCTAATCTATTAATACATCAGGCAGCTAAAATGCTCTTTTTCTAACACATTTATCAGGTTTATTAGCCTTATATTGGGTAAATGGATAACAAGCTTTTGTTGGGAATAGTTGCTCATCAATGGTAATATTTTAACTTGGCCTGTATGTTGAAATACAATTTTCCAAGAATCGATCCCATAATGTTAAAAACAAGGTGAACTTTTCTTTTTTTAGTCTGTGTCATGTTTGGAACGATTATCAAACAGATATATCTTAATAATTCCTTATATTTGTTGCCAGGCATAGTATCCCAAAATTTCTTGACCAAATGACTTCAGTAGGGTGCGATTTGGGTAAGATTCCTCTCACATATATTATAGCAATTAGTTGGAGTATTTCTCGTTTGCTGGATGTCCATATATATTTATAGAGTTATTAACGAGGCTCAACTATTGTTCATTTTACAATGTGTACAATAGTACAATTATCGATCAAGACTTGAAAAGCTGATAACTTTTTGATATTACGTTTTGTATATGATGATGTACCTGGGACTTACTTCATATGTTTTCTTTGCTAAAACATTCTGAACTGTTTCCATTTCATATTTGTTTGTGGCAGATTGTGTTATCCTTGCTGACCTATATTCTCTTTCCTAATAAGTCGGTTCATTTATGTTTCTTAGAGGGGGGAATTGAGTCAGTTGATTGTATCTTGGCATTTCTTGAAATGTTTAATATACTAATTAGTTGTTGATAAATACATTTAGTATCTAGAGAAACTAGTAATGGTATTTAACAAAATTACTTTACGTCAGGCTGGTAAAAAACATCAGAATAGTAATCAAAAGAACTTGATTGATGTGTTTGGACATTTTCTTCATTTTTCCAATTTGAAATCCTCACCTTCTGAGTCAAGTACGATTTGGACACAAGATAATGTCTCATTTCTTCAATGGATCATTTTATCTTAGACATCTTTGTACAATAAAAGTTGGAAGCAGAATGGCTAGTTCAGTAAAATCAATGCTAATATATATATATATATATACAAAGAAGGTAAGCGATTTCTTCGTATTGTTGTTCATTCATGTCTCAACTTGCTTGAGCCTATTCAAAAGCCAGTTCATATTCAATTGTGGAACAAAAAAAATTATTTAAAATAACGGGATATAAAATAGGATACCCACGTCTTTAAAGATAGTGTTTACTATATCAACAAAATGATAAACTAATTTTAATTTTGTGGTTAATATCATGAATAAGAAAAATTCAAGAACTTTTAAACAAATACAATCAACAAGTCTTTTGCAATAGTTCATTGAATACCAAATGAGAATCAAAAATTATACCCTCGTCGATCTTATGTTAAATTCTTTTTTTATTAAGAAATATTATTATTAGGTAATTTCGATTGACAGCCATATTTTAATGTGAAATAACTATATAGATAAGCATTATAGGTAATAAAAATGATAAAAAACATTCCATCATTCGAAAGATAAATTATTTATTAAGTTATTTATGAATACAGTTCCTACAAAATGTGTCTAATCATACAAAAATGAAAGATCATATTTGGAAGCTAGTATTTTTTTACAAATTTTTTTAAATTGCTTTATATTACAGGTAAAACTAAAGAATAAAGTTATTGTATAATTTAATAATTCGACTTTGTTGATTTTTCAGTTTAACTTTCAATTTTCTTAAGGAGTATTTTATAAATTTGCAATCAAAAATATTGCATGAAATTGTTCTGAAATTAAATATAAACAAGTCGATTAGATAAAATAAATCTATAATATATACTAATCCAATACATTTTATATGAAACACATTTAAATAATCTCCTTTCCTCTAAAATATTAATTAATTAAGTCAATTAGCGAAATAATTGACTTAATCATATATATTTTTGGAAGCTTTTCACTCAACCTTACATTACTTATTTGTTAAAAAATTGACCTTTTGACAGCAATTTTTTTGGATTTGTGAGACTTTAGACTCGATTTAGATATGCAATGTATGTAGTACTTGAATGACAGTGTATTTACTGCTGAAAGGAAGTTTCAATTACGAATGTACACCAAAGGATTTAATAATACCAAAAAAATCAAGTAGAAGAGATTCAATGTAGATTAAATTACATATGATTTCACATCTCCCCCCATTATTACATAATTCATCCAAAACAATAACAGAAAAATGATAATAATAATAAACACAGCAAAAATAATATAATGTAAGGAAAGAATAGAATTAAGTAAATTGTAGGGGATTACATTGTCATAAGTTTCTCCTTCTTCTTGCCCTCTACGAAATACCCATCCGTAATCATATTTTTAAAACTAAATACAAAGAATAAATGCCATGTTTTGGCTAGACGTTTCGTTTTAGGAATTTATGAATATGAAAATTTCTCTTACATCAATATCCACAACGTATGAGTGTCTATTTTTATGTGATCCTGAAGAGGATGTTAATAGATCTGAAGTTTGTGATGGTCTGTACTCATTGAACAAAGGACATGAGTTCACTATATTTGAAATGGAATTTCCCCTGCTAGTAATATAAGTTTCACCAAGTTCCCCTGTACGACGAATGGCATGGCGAGAGTGCTAAAGTTCCTGAAGAAATTATTTTTTAGACGAAATTGAGAGAATGAATCTTACTGCACTTGGGAGGAGGAGATCCGATACCTCATCAATAGATAAATAATCCCACACTTTGGAGAAGCCGTTAGAAGGATGGTCAGTAGATACTTCATTATATTTAAGTCTATGAGAATGGTATTAATCAGTATTTGACAATTAAAATCTTTACGCGAAGCAGTTATCAATGGTAGTAGAACCGGATCAATTGGGCGAGTGATAAGCAGGTTCTCATATACTTCTGATTTATGTTTTTTTTTTTTTTTTTTGGGGGGGGGTATCAGAGACAGGATAAAGAGAGACACCATCAGCAATATCGTGGGTTTTACAGAGAGTCCACTATATTACAAAGCTATTGCCTGTAGGATTCTTCATTATACTTTGAAGTTTTGCATTTTCCACTACATCTATATTCTTTCCCTTGAACATGTTTGTGGTAAGATACTACCGTAAATGAAATCTCAAGAAAGTACACTTTGCAACAAGTAACCTTCCATTGCATGGACGTAATCTCCGGGGACCAAGAGACCGAGTTGGAATCTGAGTCTATTACATATCTTCCCATATTATCTCCTATTGGTAACTCTGATTATATTGACCTGTTTTCCCCTCAAAATGTAAGGAGGTTCTTATTATTATATAACTAACTGGAAATATAGAACTCTATAGCAATAGATGTGCGTTATTATTGTCCAGTTTTTTTATTATAGAGTAAGAAATACAGTCCATTAATTTCATTATCCTTGGTTATCCTTCGAGCCTAATTTTGAACATAAGTTGGATTGTGGTTCCTCAAATATTTAGGGGTTGATTTTCTATTCTATAATTGTTTTTGATATATTTGCGCAGTACTGATTGAACATCGGGGTCTTTGAAGTCAATCGACTCAATTGTAAAACCATATTCGGGGATTTCGAAGCTTAAATGGCTCATTGTAACACCACAGCCATTCAATCATACTTCTTTGAATAAATTAGAAGAATGGATTATAGTGTGGTTTTGGAAGCTTAAAGGGCTCATTATAAAACTATACTCGTGGGCTTCGAAGCTAAAAGGCTCATTGTAACATCACGCCCATTCAATCAGACCTCTTTCAGTACATTAGAAAAAGGGATTGTATTGTGATCTTTGAAGCTGAAGTAAGTAATTGTAATACGGATTTTTTTTTCTTTTTTAAGATCCAAGAGTTGTGTAAAAACATAGACGTAGTGTTAGTTGAAATGAAAATAGTTTATTCGAAGACATTTTGAAAGTAATCAATATACTCAATTCAAATGCCGTCAATAAAATACAAAATATTTATTATAAGCTGAAATAATATGCAAATATATGCAAACTCGAAGAATAAACAGTAAAATCTGAAATGAAGATAGCTTATTTGATTGTGTTTTGAAATAAGTCAATTGAATTAAATCAAATACCATCAGTAAGAGACATAATATTGAAGATTAAAGATATTATATTTGATGTCTAATCATTGAGAATAACAATTCAATAATTAATAATTATAACATAGCATTCTTTAGTTGGATAAAGGTTTTGACTAAAGTTAAACAAGAGCATCTATTATTAGTGGATGAGGATTATTCACAATATATTTTCTGCTTTTCTAGGGATGATTGAACTTTATCTGAAATATTTGAAATGGGTTAATTAAATCTAAACAATTTCTCAATGTTTTCCCCAACAAAAGCTCAGATGGCGACTTTCCCGTAGTAATGTGGGGAGGGATTTTTAATTGAAATAAAACTGATGAGAGTCGATCAACCCACCTACTCGAAGAACACGACAATACTAACTTATTTAATTGTTTATTAGAATTTTCCAATAATCCATTAGACGAAGGATGATAGGGACTTGAAGTATTATGTTTTATACCATTACTAATTATATAGTTTCAGAATTCCTGAGAAGTAAAACAAGTAGCATTACCAGACTCAAGACTAGTAGGCAATCCTAATGTAGAAAATACTCTTTTTAAAGAATGATATTGTAGTATGAGACAAAATATAACTAGTAGGTATTTCTAACCATATGGAATGAGTATCAACGATTACTAAAGTATATTTATTATAAACAGGACCAGCATAGTCAATAAGTAAACGAACCCATGGTTCGAAGGCCACTCTCATGGATGGATTGGAGCTTTTGGAGAAAAAATATCTATAAAATAGAACATGAGCAAATAATAAATTAATTAATTAAATATCAAATCTAGCCCTTTATTGTATTTTAGTAGAACCTAAAATATATAAATGTAATTCTTTCAATAATGCATCTCTTCCCCCAAACAATACAACCATCTTGTAGAGATAGCTCATCCTTGAAATTTTTATTTTTATTTTAAGGCCAAACATATCAACAATAATTATAAAAGGCACAAATAATTTTATCCAATTTTACTAGTTTACTAGTAATAAGAACATTTTCTAAAAAATCAAGGGACTTTATTCACTCATACAGACTAGAACAGAATCAGGTCTATTAGGAAGAGGAAGTGGGCTTAACGTATCGGCCGTCCCTAACAGTTCACCCGATTGATGAAGAAGAGTAAAATTATATGCATGAAATATAATACTCCATCGCTGAATACGACCCGATACAAAATCTGCAAGAGTTTTTGTAAGGATTAAATTTATAACAGGTTTATATTAAGTAATTAAAAAGAACTTTTGTCCTCACAAATAATAATGGTTTTTTTTGGGCAAAAATATGAGGAAATATTTCTTTTTCTACTGAGCAATAATTTCTTTAAGTAGAACTTAAAGTACAAGAAGGAAAATAAACTGGGTGTTCTACCATTTTCACTTCATGACACAAAATGACGGCAATACCATGATTACTTGAATCTGCAATAACAAAAATAGACAATTTAGAATCGAAATGAATCAAACATTTGACAGCCAACATTTTTTTTAATTTAATAAATGAATGGTCTTCCTCTTCACTCCACCTCCATTTGATATAACTTTTTGATAAGCTATTTAGTGGTCCTATAAAAGTTGACGTTTTGGGAATAAATTTTCTATAGAAATTTACAATTCCCAGAAAAGCTTTCCATTGAGTGAGATCACTCTGCTTGGGTAATTGAAAAACTGCTATCAATTTTTCCTCAGTTGATTCTAAACCTTAATTCGACTCTGAGTCCTCAATAAAATCCTCAATCAAGGTTACTCTCCGTCTTGTATGAGCACATGAGAATGTTCCATCAGGTTTCGAATGTAGTAGGGAAGGAAATTCACTACTCATAAGTTAAATAATAAATTGACAACAGCCACAGAAAAGAAAATTTATTCTTCCTATAACCTATTCCATAAATAATGGCTGCACTAAAAAATAAACACGATTTAAATCATAAGTATATATAAATATCTTATACTTTTAGTTTTATTCATGCAAAAAAATTGCAAAAAAAATTTCCATCTAGCGATAATTTCATTCAAAAAACAAAAAACTTTGATTTTGCTTTAAAAAACCTCTCGTTTCTAAAAAACAAAACAAAGACGATATATGTTGAATTCATCCCATATCCTTGTATTGGTTGCCTCTTATTCAAGAAGTCTTATGTTTGAAAAGGTTGAAGGTCACCGATTTCGAATATTTGGTTTCATTTAGTTTCTATCTAAAAATAATAAAACAATATAAAATTATAAAATTTAGAAAAATCAATAAAAGAAAACGTATACTTAAGTTGCAATCGGAAAACCTAGTAATTTAACATTATTGTAGTAATTTCCTGATATAAATTTTTATAAACAAGAAAAAAGAACAACAATAAAATTGTAGATTTTAATGAAGGCTTTAAGTTTTTGCCTGTAATTTATGTTTGGATCAAAAGTGCTCTTTTAACATTTTGTATTTCCAACCCTTAACTTATGTTAATTAACCTTAATCAGCAGTGAGTAAAATTCACTTTTAACCAATTAAATATGTTATGGAACGATTTCTGGTATAATTCACGATATGAGCTTAAAGGAAACAGCAAAGGGGGCATTCCCGAACCACGTGCAACTTAGGTGGGAGGAGATTGTAAACCTTAAAAACTTATATATCTTCGTGGGGAAGAGAAGGGGCCAAATTAAAACAACATTGACCTTAATAATATACCTAGATGTTATGAAAGACGTAATAGAGAAAATTTTAAAAAAATAGAAGGGCGTCAACAATATTGTATACAGTGCTCGGAATATCTATTGTCGAAATGGTGTCCCCTAAATCGGCTTTGGATGTGGGAAACGACCGAAATGATAAGTCATCGTACGCTCAGATAACGAAGAAGGATCCAAATACTTTTAAGAGAAATAATAATTTGGAATGGAGAAGAATACAGATTGATACGCCGGCGAGAGAAGGAATTGAGCAAGTGAGTAAAGGCATTTTTGTTTTTGAATTCAGACACCGAAAAAAAGGGAAGGAAGAAGAGTATATGACATTACTATGAATATGGAGATAATATCTCAAATCCTCATCGAGATAGGTATTGAGTCAGAAGATATGATATCATATTCTAAATTTTGGAGTTATAGAGAAATAGCAATTGAAGAAAAAAAATATCAAAGATACAATTGAAAAGATTGATGAAAAGGGAAACTGCTTCAAGATTTAGTAATGATTGACAAGAGGAAGAATGAAAGACAGGTGGTGTCTGGAGTGAAAAATTATGAGCTTATTCAATCTGGGACAGGATTCAAGAAAAATACTTTTATGATTCCGAATGCAGCTAGGATCACAAACCCAGAAGAGGTCAAAGCAATGGCTGACTATTTAAGTGAAGAGGTGGATACATATTATCAAACACCGAGACTTAAAGAGTATGAAGAGGAATTTGCAACAAAATGTTTAAAAGAACCTGTTAGATCGATGAATATAATTGAAAAAATTGAAAATATGATCGATATTCCTCAATTTCTACCAATTGGAGGGAGATATGTGAAAGTAGAAAGTAGTTTAATTGAAAAGTAACGCTCCTATTGTAAAGAAATCGGCCATAAGTTTATTGAATGCAAGGGTAAAACAAGATGGACTTCCTATCGTTTCCCCTGAAGAATACTTAAAAAACCTCAAAAAGATTTATAAGACAAAGGAGAAAAAATGGTACCTATCCCTAGAGAGGAGACAATTATCAACATCAAGCATTGCAGAGGAAGAACTTGAAGATATAAGAGAAGAGTCTCTATTACCTGGTTATAAATGTGTGCACTTCTAAAACTGAACACTCTTAAATTTTAAAAAGTAGTTCAATAATTATGTAATTTTTAAAGTGGTCGACGAATTAATTTATTCAATATGAAAGATAAGAGTCTTAGACACATGTCTATTAAATATGACCGCCCATGTTCTCCACTACCAACTCCAGGCTGGAGCGGAACTTGTTGCATAACTTGGCGATGAAGCACTGGTCGAGGTTGGCTCAGGCATTCTTGAGGGCAGACTTCAGCTGGACCTTGGACTTGTATTGGACTCCCGATAGCATCCCCTTTAAATGTACAAACAATACAAAACAATTGGAAGAGGTTTTTGTTTCATCACCCATTGAAAAATCTTTTATTCAAGTGGAATCTGTCACAACGAAAGATGTAATAGGTTCATGAGAGGAAGTTGAGGAACATTGTGAAGATTAATAATGAGGACAGAACGAGAGTTGGATCTCTCGTTGAGGAGGTAGGTCGGAATAAAATGCAGGATAATAGAAAAATTTCAAACCAAGGCAAATGATTGAGAGATGACTGGCAAATTGTCTTAAGACACAACCAAAAAATTTCCCAATAAAAAAAAGACTGATGGCTTGCACAAAAGAATATTGACAAGTCCTGCAAGCGAAGAACCCAAGGGAAAGAGGAAGAAAAATAATAGAGAAGTATAAAAACATCAAAAGATTTTCCGGTCTGTTAATTGAAATTTAATATGACGAATACAAATAAGAATATTATGAGTAACAATGCTCTGCAAAAATACAAAACCTCTATCATATCAAGAAATTATAACCTATTGAATAAAAAAAATCCAATTTTAGAATTTTCTCTCAAAATGTACGATCTATTAAAACCTATGAAAGAAGACACGATTATATTGACTACCTTGTATCTAGAAGTGAAGACATTTTTTATATTCAAGACTATAAAATCGATGAAGAAAATCATAGTTGTAGAGAAAACTGTACAAAATGTGACCCTAAGGAATTAATTATTTATCGGAACTATTTAGACAACAAAAGATGGATGTTGATCAGAAAATGGCCTGGAATGCAAACTAAAAGACTACAATGAAAACAAGATTGGGAAGTTATTGTAGGTAACACTTATGGACCATATGAAGATAGAGCGGAATTCTATGAAAAAATTTGTAAAGAATTTTCAGAACTAGACTATAAAAATCTAGTGTTGGCTGGTGATCTAAATCTGTTCTTTGGCAAACCAATGGATTCATGTATTTACGAAGGGCAATATAACTTAAAATCTAGGAAAGTTTTGGAACTGATGATAGAAGATCTAGGAATAGTTGACGCAGTTAAATTTTGGAATGGAGACAGTTTTATCGATACATAGTCGACTAAATCGATGAAAAGTCGCAAAGATTTCTTACTTATAAATTCGGAGATGACAAAGAGATTAAAACATATTGAGACAGTTAATAACGGCAGATCAGACCATAAAGCTCTTGTAATAGAGATTCCTCTGTCTCATAAGAGAAAAAAATGGATAATGCCCAAAAAGATTTTAAAAAATCAAAGGTTCATCGATTGGGCGGCCTCTAAACATTTGGACCAAGTTATTGATAAACTAAAGACTAATGGAAAAAATACAAATAAAATTCTTGGCGTACTTTTTAATGGAATTAAGAGAATTGTGATAGAGGAAATTCGTGATGAAAAAAACGAAACATATCACAAGATAAGACAAATAAAGCTTCAATCGAATGAGTCTTATATTCAACAGATTTAAACAGGCACAAATATTAATGCTTGAATATGAAAGACTTTCTTTTAAATAATACTTGAAACACCTTAGAGAGTTGAATGAGGATGCATACTTTGTTGAAAAATATGTGTTTGTCTTTGAGAAAAACAGAAATCAACAAGCTCAGAATATTCCTGGGAAAATCAAATTACTAGAAGGAAAGGAGTTCTACACAGACATTTTATTTGGAAAACGGCATGGTTAACGAAAGAAACTGGTTAAAGAACAAAACCATATTTTTCAGAATTTTACTTTAATTCGTAAATCAGGAAGCATTTTAAAGAAGATAAATCACCAAGCTTTAGTGGAATTACTTCTACATTTAATCTGAAACGAGGAATTATTACCTTAACGCCAAAATCTGACAGTAAAGCAGTCGATCCAAGAAGTTTCTATGCGATAACCCTATTGGAGGTCTTGCACAAAATAATTTCATGTACCATAATGCAAAAGATGGGGCCCACTTATCAAAAATGAGTCCAGAAGAGCAATGTATAAACGTCATATTTACGATATTACGCAAATGGGGGATATAGTACAATAATAACAGTTGATTTACACAAGGCCTTTGATACAATAAGTCAAAGGATAGTTTTAAGACAAATTTAAAAGCAACATTAGCGATGACATATATAACATCATAAGAACCTTTATTTCAAATAGAGCCTCCTTTTTCAGCCTAGATGGCGTCTTCTCTAACCAATGTTACAAACATAGTGCGTAGAAACCTACAAACTCATATAAACTGTCTTTTAAATGTGGTGAAATCGTCATGCAACTTCATATTTATACGTCGTGTGAAATGACGAAAGACTTAATGCATCTTACGTCTAAGATACTTGCGAAATTAAAATTAAGGAAAAGGGCATTGACTTTTTTTTCGGACCTATGGAAGGAGGCAGGGAAGCAGCCGTAGCAAGAAACTTATTACATTTATTAAAAAATCTATAAAGATGAAACCAAGTGGCCACCTCCTAACTTAGCAAAGTATCAAGACTGTCATGAGCTTTGGAGCAAGAAGCGGATGAAACGGTTAAACGAGCAAAGTTACATTAGTGTCGCACATGCCCAGTTATAACAACAGCAGCAGCAATCATCATCTAACCCACCAAATTCATAATCCAGCCCAGCACCCAATTCAGAGATTTAATTGAATTATGTAGTTATGAAAGAAATATGGTGTTTACTTTTTTTTCTGTCTTCCATCTTAGTTCTCATTCAATACCTGAAAAGCTTTGTATGTAATAAAGTAATAATTAATAGTTATTCATAAATTAGTTGCGGAGAATTAATTACTAAAACTCTTGATGGTGATATAAATTAGTATTCATTGGCACCATTGTTTCCCCTCTCAATTTCTGGTGATAAATTTGTTTCGCTGTTTCAAACTTTTTTTAATGATGTTGATGATGGAAAAACCTCTTGGTCCAAAGTAGAAAAAATCTTCGTGTCTCATCATATTTTTTACACATTACGTGTAAATAATTATGAATATGTGTGTAAAAATAATTTAATACGAACAATAGAAGCTTTATGCTTAAATTTGTTTAATTGTATGCTCTATAAATATTCTAAATCCAAAAACTCAAGAAAAAAAAAAAAAAAAGATTAATAAAATGGATGGATGCACGAGGCCATTGGAGCAGCTGAAATGTCGCCTGGCTTTTTACCTCATATCAATTGGATATTTTAATGAAGGAATAGGGCTTCTACCTGAAAACTCAATTTTACAAAGCATCTTAAAAAACAGTAATTTGGTTAAAAAAATTCCATAAGAAGCACAGAATTATCACAACGAGGAAGTGTAACACCTCTTTCATTGTTTAAAGATATTAATCATTCATCATTTGGTTTTTTTTTTCTTTGGTTATACTAAAAATATTTTTTATAAATATGGGTCAAACATTTGGATGAATAATAATAATAATACAATAGAAGAAAAATCCATCATTATCGCTTTTGGAGCATAGTGTAAGGGACACCCTTGTGCATTTTATTTACTATTATACATATAAATTAGTTAGTAAAAGAACCATGTGAGTCAACATATTCGGAGTTGGTGCTAAATGTTAAGGGAAAAAAGAACATTGTGTTTTATAAATTATCCCAAAGAATTAAATGACTGTATTTATCAATTTTTAGTTGAATTTGGAAATATTTAGGATTATTTTCATTCCATTAGTTACCATTTTTTTTAAACGTTTAATTAAAAAAAGATATTTTTCTACTAACTTTTCAGAGCTAAAAATATTTCTGAAGCTCTAATAAATGATTATACAACGGCATATTTTTACATCAATTATATTTTAATACATATCTTTATATAAAAATACTATATCTATAAATAGATGTTCATATCAGTTCTAGCCAAGACCCCACTCCCCTGTCACAGTCAAATTTAGGATCATCTTCATTGCAAAACCATGGAACATATCCATCAACGTCATCATTGACATCACAGGTAATTAATATTATGTTTATAATAAAATTGACACTAACACAACTTTAGATTCAATATTTCAACAATGAAGTGGATCAAAGTTCTTCATTGAACAACAATGAATTTAACTTTTCAAAATCATGCACTCCACCTTTAGAAAATGCGTTTTGCTCATCCACAGTTCCATTAATTTTTAATACTTCCTCGACATTTGATCAAGAACGACATTATTATGCTGGAAATACAGAAGACTGGTTTTCTTCACCCAATAGAAACGTTCCACTTACTGGACACACATTTACAAGCATGTATGGATGGTATTGAATGATTCATGATTTTGATTTTATAAGCATCTTATATCCATGTGGGGAGAAAAAATATTGTGAAATTTCAATAATTATTGTTGAATTTCATGGGTAAATTGGCAAAAATTGTTTTCTTATATTTTTAATCATATCTTTCTATTGTGAAGAATGTATGTATATTGAAATAGGAACTATAATATATTTAAAGGTAATTTAGTAGATTATTATCTTGCTTATAATCAACAAGTAATTTTGATCAAAAAAAGACAAAATTACACATTTTTATACTTCAAATCTATGTAGTTGAATTTCAATCATTGCAATATATTTGTTGAAAGTACTGTAGGGCGTGAGATGTAAACAAAATGATTCAAAATAATCTATGATCTGGGGCTTTATGTTATAGTTTAACAATACTGAATACATATTACTTATATATATTTGTATGCCTGCCTTTTCTCGTTTCCTTCATGGAATCCAAAACGGTCGCACAGATAAGTCCTCTGAGTGCATTAAGATGCTGTTTTTGACCGAAAATGAAATAAAAAGTAAACTTTCCTTTCTCTTTTTCTTTATATATCTCCCTCTTCTCTTCTCCCTCTTTCTCTTTTTACATCCTCATCTCTGTCTATTTTCTTCTATTTCCTTCTTTTGTTTGTATTCCTCTCTATTCAGCCCTGCAATATGGACACCCTCTGCTGTTAATAAACATGATATATTTAGACGACAATAATATCTCGACGGGTGATTTTGATGCAAACATTTTGCCCTCCAGCATTTTTAACGCTGGTAATTTTGCCTCGAGGAGATTTTTGTGCTTGACTTATTTGCTGCCTTTTTATTCTTTTATAATACCAGTTTGAACTTTATTGTTGTATCATATTAATTATATAGTTAGGAGAAAAAGAAAAACGGACAATTGTGATGAAATAATTAAATAATAATAATATAGAAGTGTACTGTTTATACCTTATCAGGACGAACAAGTAAGGAATCTTGGATGATGAGTCTATTTCAAAAGGAATCATTTACTTTTGAGATGTTAATGAATCATAGTGGTTGTTTTAGTTGAGGCTTGAAGAAATATAATTTTTTTATCCACTATACAGGGGTGCGGTGAAAAAATTTATACAAATCGTATTTGCCAAATAAATCAAGGTTTTTCTGAATTTTGTGAAGTTGTTGCAGGCAAATGCTAAAAATAAACAAAAGAAACTAGATCTTATTAAGTGCCTGAGAAGCCAAGAAAATTTCATATGAATGTAACCAACGAATTTCGGTCCGTGCACTTTTGGACGCTGGCTAGAAACCTACGGACATTGTAAAGTAGTTATGGATCTCCAAGCCAACCGTCTATGTGGTTATAAAGTCAGAAACGGGGGAAAGGAATCTTGGATCGGGTAGAAAAATGAAATGGAATCTGTAAGAAGTCAAGGAGGCTGCCCAGGTGAATTGAATGTTATAGACACCATTGAAAATTGACAGCAAAATCTTGAATTTCTAGCTCTTGGAAGCCTTTCATCAAAGGTAATTTGTCATTTTTACCGAAAACTATTACAAATCTTGAAACAGAAGGAAAACTCAACTATGGCTCCATTAATTTATACTTTTTGAAACCGAAAAAAAGTATAACATTATCTGAAAAAAAGGGAAAATATTTCAGAGAAAATTAACTTATTTCATTCACAAAATATTATCTTCCATGTATGCAAAAAGTTAGACTAGGCTTGTACCCCTTTTTCATTCAATCGTTCATTTATTAAAAACTTTCCCTTCACCGTTCATTTTTAAATTATTTATTTATTCATTTAGTATTTATCAGTATAAAAAGGGAAACCTACCACCAAAGATAATAATTATAATTATACGCATAATAAGGAACGATATACGTAGTAATCCTCAAGAAAATAATTCAAAATTGACCCTTATAGACAATAAGAAAGTGAAAGTAAAAAGGAACACCGTTCATCGTTCTTTTTTTTCCCCCTGTTTGTCGTTCATTTGTTCAAAATATGAATGAAAAGCTTGAGCACTTTTCGCTTTTCCATTTCATGTACAAACCTGGGTGGGAAGTCAAATTAGTGGTGGTGATGATGAGATGCATCCGTCAAACAAGACTTTTGTAGATCTTGGCAACTTCAAATTTACTCCAACTATTAATACAGACTTTGATTGGTCTTTAGGTATGTTTAAAACTACAATTACAGATCGAACGGATAAATTAACCGAAGAAAATCTTCTAAAATCTTGATTTATCGATATATTATGAAGCAAAATTTATCAATAAATTATGGTAAATATAAAACAACACTAATTACTTTAAATTATCCCTATAAAATTGTATTTTTCTTTAATTACAAAGTGCTCATTTTTGATATTTGCATTGCTCATTTTTCAAAAATTTCGAGCTCTTATTTTATCATTTTGGTTAAAATAATTCTCAAAATTCTAAGTCTACACGGTTACAATTGTGTGCAGTTAGGTTCAATATTTCCATTCAACTTATTTCGCCTTAACAAAAAAAGTCTGTTTTTACTATAAACAGGATTAAGCAACTTGTTTTCTTGGATTCATCTCACATGACAGTCATCTCCCATTGTATATATATCGTAATATTTATATTAATATTTTATACTTCGATATTATTGCTGATTTTCTCATTCTTTCTAGACATGGGATCAACTTCTCTCTCAACTTCGGAATTCCTTTCACTTATCAGCAAAGAATATTAAGAGGGTAAACTAATTTATACTAGCACTACCTATGATAGTCGGTAAAATTATCATACTGGACAATCTCTTAATTAATGATCAGAAATCTCATTTTATATTTTCTGGATTTACTCTCTAACTCCCAAAAAGCAAATACTCCCCTCTTGAAACTCTTTCTCTTTCAATCATGCTCAATCAAGAGCGTGGTCTAGTAAACTATGATTGGATAATTGTTTATTAGTAAAAACAAAAGTTCTTAAGAAAAATGTATTTTCCTTACTTTGTCGTCGTGGAGTACGACTTTTTGATCTCTTAATACCTACTATTTACTGTTTTATATTTTCCGTATTTGCATTTTTATGATTTATCTACGATCTATCATTAGATAATTCATTTTATTTCAGAATATTTCGGGCTCTTTCAACGAGACAAAAGAAATATTCAACGTTTGATAGGGATTATTTGATAGAATTATTAAGTGTTAAGGAAAGTATCAAAAATTTTCTATGGACTTTATTTTCAAGAACTGACAATGTATCAATGGATATTCGACTTGCACTTGGAGCTTAAGTATTCTTCCAGCGTCTCCGACTATAAGATACACAAGATCTACGACTGGAGAATGATCTATTTTTTTATTTATCAATGTTTGTATGATGCAGTTTATTGTACATTACAACTAGACTAACTCTTTACTCACTCTGTCGTCTAGGGTTAGTAGTGTAGAAGTTCGACTTGTTTAGATAATATTAATTATTCATCATGGTACCTTGTATTCTTTTTCTTTCTTTTTTTTCTTTTCGCATAAAGGAAGGATCATTTTTACTCTGTTAAAATAAAGATATTTAAATTTTAACATATACATGTTGAACTAGTCTATATCTAGTCAAACGTCCTCCTCCAGGCACTAAAATTCTGATTGAATAAAATAAGAGCCTGAATGTAATATATGTTAATATAATAAAGTAAAATATGAGGTATTAACAGAATATTAATATGATACTAAACAATAATAATAAAAATTAATTATATTAAAAATAAAATACAAAAACATTTGAGTAAATGGAGAAACAAATTTTGAATTTAAAAGTGTTTTTCATTTGCTTGGATCGATCTTTATTAATTAAAGACTTCTATGTTCTCTAAGAAGTAGGACAAAAGAAGAAATCCGAAATACTTTATCCTCCAAAAGAGTTGATTTAATTCCAACATATGGTGGGAGGATGACCGAATGAAAATTTATCTATAGAAAAATATCAAACCAAGCTAAGCCTAATGCGAGAATAGAGTTAACTCCTTTCTTGCTTAGGAATCTATCCATTCATATATAATAATGAATATATTCAAGGGTTGAAACTATGATGAGATCAGTTTACTTCCAGATAGAGATAAAATGCTCTGGATAAGAAATACAAAATATAGATATATTAATTGGGTACTACAACAATATGAAATTATAACCATAAGACTGAATATCTAACAATTCGAAATTTAAATTTATTTTTAAATTGAGAATTGTTAAGGCTTAAGATATTTCTTTTTCATTTAAGAGTGGAATAGGTGGACTTCTACGTTCTCCAAGATTTATGACAAAAGGCAAATAGAGGAAATCGAAGGAAGATACATCCTCCATCTCAAGAGATGCTCTTATTTGGAACTCCGTATTCTACGGGCGAAAACCTGAGGCAAATTAATCCTAGGAAAAATACCAGGCTTCATAAGAGAGGAGAGTCGACACCTTCCTAGGGAAGAAGATTCCAGGATAGCAACAATCAAGATATCCATTCACGATGATTTGGGAATTTCAAATGTAATTAGTAATAACATTATTTGAATTAGTACGAAGTGCAGTATTATATCTACATTGGGATATCAATTATTATTATTTATTATGGAGTATGACGTCATTATTGTTACATTGAAATAGTTAAAATTATTAAGATAGTGTTACATATGTGCTAGTACATCTCCATAATAAATAGGATTTCTCTAAAAATTCAAAATCGAATCAAAATCCTTGGATATGCATATTTCAATGACATCTAGTTTTACGAGCCTTTCCAATTCTTGTTTTACCAGAGGTGGAGTGGAATTGATATCCTCCTTGGATTCATTATTCTGTAAGGCTCCATATTTGATTCCATTTCAATTTCGTATTCTCCTTCCAACCTCCCAAGTCCATGGAACATAGATTTTAATTCTGGAGAACTAATCGTATCTGTAGTCACTTACTGAATAAAATTGACCACTAGTAAGGCACTACTGACCTCTCTTCCAATTAATAAAGAACCAAAAGAAAGGACATATATTTCTTTCTGAATCCTCCTGTCTTTTTTGTTAATATCTCCTGTTCAAACACAAATCACAGGTAACTTGTGACGATCATAAATATTTTTGGGTATTATAAACTTAGAGACGCCCATAAACGAAACGAAAAGAAGAAAAATAACAAATGAAAATACATACATAATAAGTAATATACTGAATCTAAATAGTAACAACATATACCACAAACGCATTGTGTAAGGAAGTCTATTTTCTTCCGTCTTCTAATTAATTTCTTAACAAACAAGCTCGTTCTTCATTAATGTTTAGTAGATCCTTTGAGTCCCACATCTTCTTCCATTTCCCAGAAACGGCATGCGTGTTCGTCAATCCCTGAGTCTTGTTCAATATGAATAACGCCTCATATCTCATGATATTATAATTTATAATGGAGAATTAAGATATTAGCACGTCTTCGAATCGAACTGTTACAATGATTGTATCTCTTTCTTTTACCTTAAAATATATTATATTAGTGATAGGTATTATATCAGTTTAAAAGATTTTTGCCATTTTTTCTAATTTTCACATTTTCTTTTTCCTTTTATTTTGAAATTCTTCCACCTTACATCAAATAAGGGAAGAATCAATTTTGCTAAGGGAGGCAACCTGTTAACAGAACCACAGTTGTATATAATGTACTCACAAGCAACAGTGCTAATCTCAATCTTAAGTTCCATAATCTTTCTAAGCCTGTTCATCGAATCCTTTTTTATTTCTTCTTATCCTCAGATCCTTTATTTAACATCTCTCTTTTAAATGATATAAGTATTCTACTCAATTTTGAAAACTCCCTTTCAAAATTATCAGGGTATCCAAAATAATCAAATATTTATCTTTAGCAATTTCGGAAGATAATTGATTAAAATAACTATCTAATCTTTGATATTATGTCATTACTAAGAATTCTGATTCTTGCTTGATCTAAATTACCTGACTCTAAGGTTTCTTCTAAGTCAGAATTAATAGGAGTAAAACTATCCGTAATCTTATTTTTAGATGATAAATTGCATTAAACAAAACATTAATATATATCTGTATACGGCAAACACCAAATTGGAAAAAAACAAGTATAAGGTTTTTAAGGCAACAACTAAACTTAAATTTAACAAATTTAATATATAAACATCATTTAAATAATAATGTAACAAAAAATATAAAGGCTGCATTGAATTGTTCCGTAAAATTTCAAAAAGTATTTAATAAGATTCCAGGGATTACTTTTACTAGGGAACCTTGTCATATTTGCTTTCAAAGATATCCGGTTCGAAGGACCAAATGTTAGAGCACCTTTGCTTGTCTTACTTCCTTTCTTTACCGTTTGGGGTGCATATTGATTATTTAATATAACTTGACGGTAATTATTTCTTTAGTATAATATATTATATTTATTTTTCTAGTATTACATAGGAGTGCTATTAGACATTAATTAAAATCTATTGCTAATGCAAGAGGAGATAATACCTATAAATGTTCCTCCAATCACAACCCAGTGCTATCATACATATAAATATATACAAATACAATTTTTTCATTCTTTAGGAGAGAAAGTATCATAATGATTAATCATATTTAAATCACTAATAAAATAAGTAACCTGTAGGTTGTAACTAAAAACTTGGTGTTTATAGCTTATGTATGTTAATAATGTAGAAGGGGCCATCACAAAAATTTTTAAATGCGGATTAAGTAATTCTGCAACATGATTTTTTTTAAATAATTATTCAGTGAATTTTTATTATTGAATAAATTATTTTTATTTAGTCCGTTTGTCTATGTAATGATATATCTTAAATATCGCATATATATATATATATATATGTAGTTTTGGGGTCAAATTAGTAGTATTACCTTGTGTCAACGTCTCATCCGTCGAAATGACATGGAAAACAAATATTATGGGTGATTTTTAACCAAAATATATTTTTAAAGAGACCAATTTTGGAACATTTCATTTTCTGCGTTCAATAAATGTTTTTTTAACAAACCTGAACTTTTTAAGGGCGGACACACAATTTCAATTCCATAACCTAGGGATATTTTTAACATATTCCTTAAAGCCGTTTGTGTGTCCTAGTGTCTGATTGGACAAAACGGTATTGAATAGGAGGTTCCCTTCGAATCTAAGCCAATCAAATATCTCTGGTATATATTGTAACAGAATTAGTTTAAATTTTGGTATTCTGGGCTAGTAAATTTTTTGCAGGCTAAAAAAAAAAATGACTATCCCTATTGGCTAGTGGCTAATTTGAATGACTATTGAGCCTTGCTTAAGGATTCCAAATACATCACTCTCCTGCAAATTAATCAACTTCGTGAGTTACAACTACATTATTTTGTTATTAATATTCTGCCTTCGAATTTTTTTCCCCAATAGAATGTATATTTTTTGACTACCGAGTCTTTCTAGTTGATTTGAATAATGGAAATGCTCATCAGTACAAGGGAAGAACCAGAAAATGTTAAAAGTGAGGGATGTTTCCAATATAGTTAACCTTCCTTCCTGAATGGAGAGGCTGATTATCGTAAATCTTTTAGAAAATTAATTTAATTTATTTTTGTTAATTACATTGGTACTTTTGATGCAAAAGTGGCATATTTTAATGTACATAAATATCTTATGATATTTCATATTGGCCTTATACTGAAAATAACGACAACGTAGAAAAATGTGCAATGTCAGTGTTTCAATAGGAGCTGATGTTTTAGTTAGTGATTTAAAATTTGCAAAATGTCAAAATATTTAATAATTGTTAGAAAAGTATTTGTTTGCTTATTACATAATGTGAATTAATATTTATTAAACATTTTGAAAAATCTTGCAAATGTTAGCAATTTTGTTGAAATAGATTATATATCTATAGATTCCGTTCTATAAAAATTATATCTTTATTATTTCAAAATTACATGGCATTATTATTGAATTTATTAATAGATATTCAACTAAGGTAACGAATAGAATAGAATTATGAGTTTTTTTTGGGTCCTTAATTACTTTATTTATTACAAGAGGTAGTCTTTTTATGCCCCGGAGTAATTAAGCGTCGGATACAGGAATTTTTTGCTTTAATAATATAGAAGACAGCTCCTTCAGAATCCTCAGTGTTACTCTACGTTTTACACGAAAACACACACACGTGATTTTTCGATAGTTATATCTATCTTCTCCTCACAGACGGAGATTTGTGGGGATCTATCTCTTTTTCGGATAGGAAATTCGAGCAAGAAGAATGGTTTCTAGAGGAGATAAAAGTGCACATGAATATGCCTAAAGGCATAACTTATGCTCAAATTATTAGCAAATTTACCACTACCATCTTTGAAGATTATTATTGTATACCTACGGATATGAAATCAGGAAAGCCGTAGGCACTTTTTCAGGATTTCTATTGCAGGGTGAGTAGTTTCAATACAGTTCAAAATATCATTTATATTATTAGGGCCCCAATTCCTTAGTATCTCCTTAGATAATTGAATTTTGACGTCCGTGTTTCTTTGAAGTGATCCACTCGCCTCCCTTATCTGCCCATATATCTTCTCGATCTTTGCTTTAGTTACCAAGTTTTCCCATGGAATTTGATAAGTGATTATACAATAAGATCGTCTTACTGGCTACATATAAAGAATTTCTACAGGGAAAATTGACTTTAAATGAGC